>NC_089524.1:7193784-7433523 GCF_963924715.1 Thunnus thynnus | reverse complement strand
AAAATTAAACTCTACATGCAAAATAAATCTCCATGCTTTCTGTTAAGTGGAAATGGAGATTATCATGACTACTGTTATTGTGAAACCTTTATACAGAGAAGCCCATTAAGAAAGACATTTTCATTTACAAGTTAAAGTATGAAGATCTTTAGCCTGTGTTAGCATTTTAAAAACATTCAAAAAGCTTGTATGCAGGGTGGACCAATAGCCAAAGTTGGTTATAGCATTGTTTGTTATAACATTGAATTTTAAAAAGCATAATTTTATGGAAACTGATATTGAGCTCTTTCCACTAAAAGTCAAACTGCCCCAACACCTCTACATGCTATTAGACATTACCAGCCTCAATAATTCAATAAAAGCATCTGTACCTGAAGTGACAGATGGAGATTAAAACCAACAGGGAGCGTCACGGTGAGCAGAGCGATGCAGTACAGCAGTGTTTTGATGAGCATGGCTTTGGGAGAAACAGGCATTAATGACATGTAGAGGTGTTGAGGGGAAGGGTGCAGAGCTCTGCTTGTTCCAGTGTCACTAGCATCATCAGAGGCAGTGACTATAGATTGGACCTGATGAGGTCTAGCAGCCCTCTGATTCACTTCTTCATGACATCAGTTATTTAACTCTCATCTTCTTCATTTCCATCGTACTTCCTTTTACCCTCCCCTTTTTCCTCTCTATACACTCCCATCTGTCCCCATCTACCACCACCCCAACTCCTCCTATTCATGACCTTTTGCTGTCTTCCCCATTTCATTGCTCACTACCTTTTTCAACCAGCATTGCCCCCCACCTCTCACACCCTGTTTTCCCTGTTGGCCCTAGATTGGCTGTGTGGAGCTGAACTAAGAAGTTATGGTCACAGATAGCCCCTGACCTTTTCAGTGACTGCCCAGTTAAGTTTGAACGAACTTAAGTTTTGGTCATTCCTCTTAGTAGGTAGTGCAGTTTGTGCAGACCATTACCCTCTCTTTACCATCCTGAACCTGGTAGAGCACTGCCCCTAAACCCTACATATACCCTGTAAGGACGGTCGTAATTACCATAAGCCAGTATAGGTGCCTGTAGGAGGGCTTGCTATAGCTGGTCCAAACTCTGCTGACACTCTTGACTCCAATGGACTGGATTTCTGTGGTAGTAAACAGCAAAACCTAAGAAATAGCGTACCTGTTTCACTGTTGCCGATACTGCCCAGTCTCTCACTGCTGTTGTTTTTTCTGGATCTGTAGTCACCCCCTGATTGCTAACAATGTCGCACAGAATCCTCACCTCCTTTCTCAACAGACGACAGTTTTGGGGCTGTAGCTTGAGGCTGTTCTGTTTAAGTCGCTGAAAAGGATGCTGCAAATGCTTTAGGTGACTGTCAAAAGAAGGGGAATGGTCCAAACATATTAACAAGTACTCATTTACCTTGTAACTCAGGGACCTTTCCATCAGGTGCTGGAAGGTCACAGTGGTGTTACATGGGTCAAAGAACTTTGATCTGCCAATACCCACTTGCCAGGTCCAATGTGGACTACCACAGAGACTCTTTCAGACATGTCAGGGACTCCTCTCTGCTACCTATATGCCCCCGAACTCAAAGTACAGAATTACAAACCCCACATAAGATACTCTGAGGCCATTAGCTGCTCGTAATGATAAATGGGGGATATCATTTGCATCCTCCATTGACTCATCACCATGGATCTCCTGAAGGAGAGACTGGCCCAAAAGAGGTCACAGGGGATACTGTGTCCAGCTAAAGGAATTCTCTTACCTGTCAAAACAACTTCTACGTCAGGGCACTCCCCAAGGAATACCTGCCTCCCAGTGCTGGTTGGGTTTCTTCATTAGCCACCTGCCCTACAGCAGTCGAAGACTCTGAAAACCTGCCTGCCTGGGCTGTTGACTTGGGCAGTTCCTTTGTACATGACCCATCTCTCAACAGTCTTTACAAATTGACCTTCCTTGGGCATCCTACTGAAACCCACAGGGTTCATAGGAGGAGATGGATGGTGTTGAGCAGTCACAATAGGTGTAACTGGGGGTGCAATTGATTGATGGGGGGCTTGACACCATTCCAGCCAGCTGCACCTTTATCTCCTTTACTAGAAAGTTCCCTGTTGCTGACATCTGAGTTGTGATGTGTTGATATTCAGTCCATAAGTTGTCTCTGAGCTGTTTGAGCTTTGGCTGGGGGCCCACTGTTGGTGTAGAGGTTGCTGGATGGGCCGACTGTTGGGACTGCAACAGCTTCTTCATTAGTCTGAATGACCCCTACGTCCCCATGCCTCAGCAACTCCTTTTCGAGGGCCATGCACAAGCCTGCACAAACGTCCCTGGTGTCTGTCGGATCTGTCGCTGGTCCGGGACTGGTTGTGGGGCTAAGGCAAACTGGTCTCTTAGTGTGACACCAGGTCTGCAGACACCCATTAATCATGAGACTCCTGAAACCTGAGTATAAATGACCCCACCCTTTCCTCTGCTTTTTGTTTACAACTAAAAAACTGACTCCTTATATAAGTAATGGACTGAGGTGGCTGATATTAATTGGCAAGGAAATCAAATATCTTACTGCCTGAATTCCTATTAACTGCTTGGAGCAACAAAACTTCCCTTTTAGCATCAACCTCTAGCACATTTAACACAAAATCTACATTTTGGACCGTTCCTAGACCCTGTGCCGGCAAGTAAGATTCTATCCCAGCCTGCCACTCACTGAACCTCATAGCATCCTCCCTGTTAAACATACTGTAGGTAACAAAGAACTTACCAATACCAATACCAATACTTACCAATAAACCAGGGGAGAAAGGTATTCATATACATACTCTTGTCTTGCCCTTGGGCGTTGCTGTGCTGTGGTAACTGCATCTCTCTCAGTCTGAACTTGAGGATCCGACATGTTGGCCTAGTCAAAATCACATAACTTTGAGGAGGTCCCAATTAGAGTTAAGTCCAAACTAGAGTCTACTCAATAAAAATAGCAGATGGCAGCATGAGCCATCCCTGCCGTATCTTCTGTAGTGGGAGTTTGCAATTCAACAGCCTTACAATTGGAAATTTATATGAAATTCATTTTTGGAGACAATCTTCCCTCTGTTATTGGCAAGTGGTTGTGTGTGTGTTCCATACATTTTATAGCCGACTGTCTGCTTAACGAAACTCAGTACTCCGCAGGATTTTCTACTTTTTCATCTTCAATCTTTGGACGAAGTCTTAAACAAGCACATTCAAAAATATTGTTTCTTTCTGTTACTCAGCAAAAGGAATATAATACCTGTGTATAATATCTGTGCTAAAGCTAAGCTAGCGACATCTGGCTATGACTTTTACTTTGTTAGGAAACTTAGACACAATCTTACCGTATTTTGAAATCTAAACTGTGCAATAGCAGGTTCTTCCCCTTCCCATTCAGTATCAGACTGTGGTTCATAGACCGCTACATACTGTCTTACGTCTCCTGCTGCAGCCGTTACTCCTGGTAAAGATGCAACGTAAGGGAATTTGCATTGTTCATTTGGTAGTATTCCAGTTGGCCAGGGGTGAATGTCGGGCCACACCTCAAGCCAACTGGAGAAGGTGCTCATTAAAATTTTTATGTAAATAGCTTCCGAAACAGTCTGATGGAGGACAGGGGAATGTGGGCTGTAAGGAAAGATGGATTTAGAGAAATCTAAACAACTTTTGGTGAATAAAAGTATTTATAAAAATGACTCAAAAAAGGCCATAATATCATCTTTAACCGTTTGTTCTGTGGATTATCCAGAGTAACGGATAATCCATTTCCATTACTTGGACAGAGATGTTGCTCTTTAAATTTTTAAATGTAATTTTTCAACACTGCGAGAACCACAATGGCTAGATACACTTGAGTAAAGTTAGATTTAGGTGAACTGACCCTTGAGCCAAGCAGTTTTAGTTGTCTAAACTAAACTCAACCCCCTTTAAACCAGAGGGTAACAAGAAATGCTAAACTATGCTAGCCAAATGCTAAGTGACAGCAGCAGCCTCCATATGTTTTTCTTACAGCATCATTCTGTATCAAATTTGTAGTTTCACAAAAACAATATTAGTTACAAAGTGAGGTGGTTACGCGTCATCATATATTTTGTCCTGACAAAAAAATGTATATATAAATGTATATATAAATGTATAATATATATATTTAACTCTTCATGTTGGAAATGGAACAACTCAAGAGTATTACTACATTACATCAGTGTGAATGATGGTGGAAAGTAATGGTTTGGATATGCCAAAGTTAACCTAAAAAGACATTAAAAAATGTCAAAAACTAAATAAAACTAAGAATTACTAACAAAAACTTCCATTGATTAATCTGTTGATTTTTCTTATTAATTGATCAATAATTTAATGTCATAAAGTGTCCGAAAACTGTAAAAAATGTACACTTCTACTTGCTTGTTTTGTCTAACCATCAGTCCAAATCCCAAAGATGCTTAATTAATAATCTGAGAAGCTGGAAACAGGAAATGTTGTTAATATTATTCAGCTAATCAATTAATCGACTAACTGTATCAGCACTAAATAGAAGTAAGTTTATATTTCAGCAACATGTAGATAAAATTCAGCTATCTACATACTGATGATAAATATCTGGAGGCCCAGCAACATGTGAAATTATTTGAGGACTAGTCCAGGTCATGTGTGAAGTCAAAGCTATTCCAACGTGATTTGAGTGAACTGTAAGTCAGGTGCCTGTTACAAGCTCATGTTTGGTCTGTTGTTCATTTCCTTTGCTTTGTCCATGACTCTGGATGTGTAAATTTGAAATAAGTGACTGAAAGGCAAAACAGCCTAATACAGTCTTGAAATTCACCCGAAGCAATGAATTGGCCAAGAAACTAACAGGGCTACTCGCTGTTTCCCAAACTATTACATCATGTGTTGATGAGAGAAGACTATAATGTGTTTATGTTAGAAGGTGTGTTTTCTTTACACCTTTGATTGGAGCAATGCCCCTGTGGTTTGAGGCATCATTATTTATCAAGGATGTGTGAACAGGCTGCTATGCAATATAGCTCCTAATTTGACATGTTTTCTTCTCAGTTAAGGGAATATTATACTCTCTTAGGTATTTCGTCAGTTTTTCAGGGAGTTTGTGTTTGTGTGTGGTGCAGTGGTGGACTGCAGTGGTGGACTGTCAGCTAATTACTTGTAAACCTGATGTAATACATTTAGTGTAGCATCTCCTCTCATAATTTCAATGTTTTGACACGGTCCCTTCCCTTGCAAATAAATAACCAACCAGTAAACACAAATAATACTTGTGAAACAGGTTATTGTAACCCATTACCTAAAATCTATTTGAGGACCCCCACTAAAAGGCAGTGGTCTTCAAAAAATGGTGAATGGCACACAACTCAAGAAATTTTACATGAGTTGATTTCCAGCATACATTCTAGTTAACCTACATCATAACCTTAAAGGACAGCTTTGTAATTTTTCAAGTCCGTCTTAAAATAATAGTCAGGTGCCCAAATCAACATTGAAACAGGTTTTTCTTGCTGTAATCATTCCTCCTGTTCATACTGACCACTAGAAGATCCATTCATAATGTACTTACAATCTAAGTGATGGGGACCGAAATCCACAGGCCTCTTTCGGTGCAAAATTATTTAGAAGTTTATCTGAAGCTAATATGAAGCTTCAGTCGTCCAAATGAGCCAAATCAAGTAGATATCTTTCAACATTACAGTCTTTTTAGTGCAAAAGTCCCTCTTTGTGTTACTATACTTCCACTGCAGCTCAACAGGGAGGCTGAGGGAATTTGACTGTAAATTTAGCAGATATCCACTCGATATGACTAACGCTGACTGCTGAAGCCTCATATAAGCTTCAGATATACTTTTAAAGGCATTTTTGCACAAAGGGATTTTGACCTCCATCACTTACATTGAAAGCACATTTCAGGGGGACCTTTCAATAGCCAGTATGAACAGGAGGAATGATTACAGGAAAACGTCTTACAGTGTTAATATGGACACCTGTCTGACAGACTTGAAAAAAATTGTGGATCTATCCTTTAACTAAAGTTACATCTGAAAAGACCAAGGAAGACAGAAAGAAATGGTAACGTTAGCTAGCATTTCAAAACCATGGCAAAATGCACATTTTAAAGATATTTTAAAAGTGGTAGGAAAACGGGTCTTTACGTGCAAATGTGGCTTCAGTTGGCAGTCATTGTCGGACGTAAAAATAGTTGTTACTACCTTGGAAAAACACCCAGAGTATTTAGCGCTTAAGAACACAACAGCGCCATCTACAGTCTGCTGGACTAACGTCCGTCGTTAGGGAGCTAACGTTACTCCAATTAAACATGGATCCGCTGTTTAGCCCGCCGCTTCACAGACAGAGACATCAATTTGTCATCGATTTTGTCAAGATGAACAAACCTAAGAAGGTAGGTAGCTTAGTTAAAGTCTTTATTCAACAATGTCGTCCGGGAATCAACGTTTTCTTACGACAATCAAGCTAATTGTCGTAGCTAACGTTAACTTGCACGTAACGCTAATTAACGGCTAACTCTAAAAACAGAGCTAATGCTAGTTAGCCACAGCAGGCTTATCTATTTAGGGTTTGGGTAACTTTAACGTTTGACTCTTCTGCTCCATCAAGCCCAAAACAGATGTCACTTATTTGACGCTGGTTAAGCTACCTGTCCTGTTTCTGTCCTCAGGTGGTGGACTTGGGCTGCAGCGAGTGCAGACTCCTGAAAAATCTCAAGTTTTGCCGTGAAATTGAACTGCTGGTTGGAGTCGACCTGAACGGTGCCACAATACGAAAAAAGATGTATGTTTTGAAAATGAAAGGCGTAACTGAATGCGTTATCATGAGATCTTTTTAAATGAATACATATCGAGATACGTTAGATGTAACTTACTGTTTTGCCAAGTCACTCAAAATAGTCAAATTGCTGTAAAATGCGATGAATTATTCCACCATTAGTGCATTATATCAGAGAATAGATTTGCTTGAAGTCATTCACTTGGACAACATAATTTTGTAGCACAATATGATCATGTTATCACAGTACTGTAAATTGATTAATTATTATATTCAATTAATATCCAGCCCACATTATGAAATCAGTTTATCAACTGTTTAAAAAAAAGTGGCAAAAGTGTGGCAAGGTCTCAGATCCAAATTAAATTTTAATAGTTTAACTTACAGGGACACAGACTTTTTAAAACATGTAAATCAATAACATTTTTTGGGTCCTTCTCCCATCAGAAATGGTGATTCATGTGCTAAACTTCAGAAACTATTTATCCACCTGCTTCCAAACGATCAAAGCACAACTTGATCTTTGATTCCTCAGTCATCTTTTGTGTTTTGTTGTTGTGACACCTGTACTGTGATGGATGCTTGATAACGTTAAGATTCTGCTTGTATGTCCTTTCAGGCATGGATTAGCTCCGATATCAACTGACTATCTGCAGCCAGGTTACGATCAGCTGCGTATAGAGCTGTACCAGGGCTCAGTCACACAAAAAGACACACGGTTAAGAGGATTTGATCTGGTGACCAGTATAGAGCTGTAAGTTGCTGTTTGGCCCTTTAGGCTCAATGACTGAAGTTTTTGTGCTGGGGCATCTATCAGTATTAATTAGTCTTTTTGTTGTTTCATATTTTATCTCTATATTTTTTTATTCTCTTGTTTCTTACTCTTTCTCTTTATCCCTCTGTGTGTCATTATTTATCAAAATGTTCCCTCCCTGGCTGTCTGCAGCATAGAGCACCTCCATCTTGCTGATGTGGAGCTGTTTTCTGAAGTGGTGTTTGGTTACATGACCCCAGCGGCGGTTATCGTCAGCACCCCAAACTCTGAGTTTAACCCCCTTTTCCCAGGACTGGCAGGTTTCAGGCACAGTGACCACAAGTTTGAGTGGACCAGAGCTGAGTTCCAGTCCTGGTATGCTGTTTTTAAGGATCCATATATGGCTTTTTAGACAGTAATAGACAGCTTAGAGTGGAGGGTGTTAAGTAAGATGGTAGAGACAGGGGGTATTGATGGATAATCCACCCAAAACACATTAACACTGTTGTACACTTATTGGATATTCACCAGCGACATGATGTCATAAGGATGTTTCCAGCACTGCTGCAATGGAGTTTAATGCTGGATTAAATAACTGGAAAACAGCTAATTTGGTGTCAGTCCCTCAGAATGACGTGATGCATAAAAAAACTCTCCTGTAGAGCAATCATTTTGCACCAAAGTCAACAGTTCTACAGATCCCCCCCTTTCTGAGAACAGGCACCGGTTTCTACACTTGAATCGGCTCCTGTTGACCAAAATGTAATGCAGTCACAAGATATAATGCTATGTTCACAAGCTGTTTTGTTAATTATCTTAAATTTTTATCCACATGGCAACCATTTAAACTTTGCAGCCTAAAAAACACACCAACAAAGTAAATAACTCTTAATTACAAAAAGATTCCTGGAAGTCACTAACATAATATTTCTCAGTCTTCGAGGATGGATGGCTTCTTAGCAAACTGGGCTAATTGAATAATCATTTCATTATTTTTTTCTCATTAAATAAAGATTGAATTGAATTGTGTTCCTAGGGCTCTGAAAGTGTGCTTGGAGTATGGCTATGAGGTGGAGTTCACCGGTGTTGGACAGGCACCTCCAGGAGAGCAGGAGAGAGTCGGCTTCTGCTCCCAGATCGGTGTGTTTCACAGGCTCGGAGAGAGAGATGGCTGCAACAGGTTGTTTGGCGATGATGCAGAAGATTTGTTGTCATACACACTGGTGAGTAGATTTCTTTTATCTCATATGTTTTGAGTCTCACATCGCGCTTCACACAAAACCACATAATCGCTGTGTGACCAGTTCATGGGGACTTTGGTTACCCTTTTTCTCTGTCAAGTTTCATGTTGCCCTCTACTGTCACTATCAAATAAAGGCCAAAATAGTAAAAAAAAAAATATCTTAAAAACGTTTGAGCTTTTGAAATTGACGTGTATGCAAACAGAAATCAGTGACACAGAAATCCGTCTCAACCTTTTTCAGTTGGTTGAGAGTTGAGAGAACATCATTGTGACTGTAGGGGGGTGTAAATATGTTCTTTCTTATGGATATAAGGGTAGTAATACAATATTCAGCCCCAAAACCTGATAACCTAAGGAGACAGTAGTGAGTTTTATTGGAGAAGCAATAAGTACTTTTTGAACTTTGTCGCCCTCTACTGGTGACTGCTAGGAACTGCAGTACAGGTAGACATCAAGCCCTTTTACAAAGGTCAGAGGACTGAGTAAATTTCTGAAACAGTCCATGTATACAGCTCCAAGCTCTGATATTTCTATGTTTGTTTTTAAGCTGTATAGCATAAACTACCCCAGCCTGCAAGACAACAACATCCTGCGGAGGGTCCTGGTGAGCGAGGTCGTGTACTGGGCAGAAAAGCTGAAGAGGAGATGGATGGAGGAGAAAACTGGTGCGAGGGATGGTGCTTTTACACTATGCCACACTGAGGAAGGAGGAGAAGAACGTGTCTCAGAGGGACACATGGACATGGAGGAGAAGCAGACAGGTGAACATCCACAACAGCTCATAATATGTTACTTAAATGTTTGTTTAAAGCTATAGTGGCAGTAAAATTGACCAATAATGTTTTGGGGCTGCCTTATATGTGTAAATGCAAGATTATGTTTTTAATCAATATGATTAATTATGTGCCAATATAATGCCTTTTTCTTTTTTTGGAAAACAAATCAAACCTCACACCAACAGCATGTGGAGGAGAGATGAAGAGCCCCGTGCAGAAGTGTGGGAGAAGTTTGTCAGAGGATGAAGGAGAAGAGTATAAAGAGGTGTTTTGGACAAACGGCCAAGAACAACAGGAGTCGTGCACATCACCCAGGTGCGTTTCCTAGAGGAACATGAGGAGGTGCAGTAAGGTAGTTTGTTGCATTCGGATCATGACCAGGATCCTCGTTTCTGTGTGTGACATCTGCACTTCTGACTAGTTAACATCTTCCCCTCTCTGCCAATACAATACAGAAACACTTTCACAAAGTTATCACACTAATAAATCCGAAGGTTTTAAGATTAACAGGTGTTGAATATTGCTACAGCTGACTGTCCCTTCACATGCTGGATTTGATTGCCTTTCATCTGTGCTGGTAGGTGTGTGTCTGTACCCCTGGCTGTGCTGTGGTCCTGCTGTCCCAAAGTCAGTGCGCTGGGTGGAAGTCTCAGTAATCTCAGACATCTACTAATGGATGACCCCGAAGTTAAACTGAGCGAGGACGGCTCTGCTGTGCTTGTATATAATCAAGAACAAGGTATTACTGCCATTTTCCATCAGTTGTCTTTTTTTTTTTTTTAATGTACTAAATGTCAGCATTTATAATGAGAAGGGGAGTCTTTAAGAAATTCCCTGCTCTTCCTATGAATTTGAGTATTAAGTGGCAGTATTTGTGCTCCAAGACCAGGAGGACGAAGAGGATCACAGTGATTTGGAGGACAGCGGGTATGCAGAGGCCACCCAGTGCTCCCACAGTGCTGTGGACGAGGAAGAATGGGAGGCTGTTAGATCCTGAAGAGAAAGAAGGAGGATACAGCTTTGTTTTCAGGACAAGTAGATGACTTGAAATCATGACTGAGCAAGTGGTTTCCCTCGGTCACTGCTGGACAATACAGGTTGTTTTAACAAATGCCAAACTGCGCTGTGGAAACTCTGGATCTGGGATTTGTTAGATGGCTTTTTTGGAATGCAAAGTTCAGAGAATTACAAATATTTTGATTAAAGCAGGTCAATAAAATATCCATTGGCCTCTAAAATGTGAGTGTACTGACTGAATACGACTTCCACATGTAAATAGTACAATAAAATTGTAAATGTGAGAAATTGTTCATATTGTGACTGTTGTGCGTTTGCTGGTTTGAAGGGGAGTCTGTACATGCTGAAGGCTTTCAACTGTTTTATTTAACAGTGCAACTTACACATTTTAAGCATCCAGTACACTTGTTCAGGAAGCAAATGTTGGTTGAAAGGACAAGTCTGTAACAGAAAACACTGGACAGTGTCAGAACAGCGCAGAACATCACTTTACAGGAGAATACATTTTACAGTTATATAGATAACAGCTTCACAGAAGAGAAGAAGCAACCATGTTTGTAACAACATGTTAGGTACCAAGATGAACTTACCTGTGTCACACAGGTAAAACAAGTGATTTTTATCCAAAAAGACAACAACAACAAAAAAAAAAAAACTCCAATAGTTTATCCGGTAGCCATAAATCATACACTTAACACTGTCTTATGTAGTGAGAACACTTTTTCCTAAATACTAAAATATTTAGCAAAAAGATGGCACAGTATCAGTAATGAAAGTATCAAACACAAAGACGATGATGTCCTGTAAATGTGATTTTTAACAGGACATCTAAATCATGCTGAACATAAAAACACGAACGGAGAACATTGATTTACAGTCACATCATACACCGACGTTTTGTACAGACATCTGCATTTAACATGAAGTAATGAGAACAAATAGATTTCCTACATGCTAGATAGGTAAACAAAATAGTTCCTTTCAATGTGGAAAGGTTCAGATTAAAAGATGGCACAATATCAAATCAAAAATCTCAAGGACATTAACAAATATGTGAAATTCTGCAAATATGATGGCGATATTAAGTGAGAGCTATTTCGCTAGCAAAAGGACATCTTAGTCATGCAGAACGTACGAACATAAAGACGAAGAACACTGACGTATTGTTAAAACACCATAGACTGATGACGCTTGTGCAGAGATGACATGTATATAGGTTATCTAGAAGAGGTAAGTATCCTGCATCTACTATGGCTTATGACAGGAGACAGATTACAAACACTAGTTATGATGTTCCTAATATTCTCATTATGCATAGGCCTGACAGGGTCCCAGGTAAAAACAGTGTGTTGTGTACTTTGGCTAATTTGCTGTCAGTCTAATAAATTGCGCACTTAAATCTCCTATTAGCCTAGAGATGCAAATAGTCAACATGCATGACGCTATCTGGATTTCTAAACTCTCAGCAGATGTACACTGTTAAGATCAAATCTCTGTTTGCAGCGATAAGTGTTCATGTATCAATTGAATTTGTGATTAAAAGCCTGTTCTTAATTCTAACAGTTGATATGACGCTAGGAGATAAACATACACACACAAAACTACTGTATTACTCTGGGTCTTTTCAAATACAGGTGTTATTGAGTATTTTCTTCATGGCAGTGGATTACTGAACTAGTCCTTCACTGTACAATCCTAAAGTGAAACAAACTACAGTATGCATTAGTTGCACATGAACCAAACTGTTGTCTGTCACAGGATCTTTGATTCGTTCACAGATGTACTGAAAGCCTCCCAGCTCAGATAGATGTAGTTGAGTTGCAAAGCGTAGCTATATAATAGATATGCATCTGAAACACAGGAAATTAGATATATGCCCTTTATAAGCACATTTATCATAGAAGCCCCTATTATATTTGGCATGTATTGCCCAACAGAGGCAGAGAGCAGTAACTACAGAAGCAGCTAAGTCAAGAAAAAAGGGGTTTAGTGTTCAGACTAGCTGCCAAACTGTAACATAGAAAGTAATGCCTTCATTTTTAACCTTTTTTAGGTTAATTACTCCCAAAAATGAATCCCATAGAATCTACATACCACCAAAAACAATGCAGATACTGCATTGTTTTGTTTTTTTTGGATCTTGAGGGAATGTGAGGGGAAAATACAATATCTATAAACAAAACGTGTTCTTTCAGCTTTCTTGTCCTTTTAAACTAGTTTAAGAAAATACACTTTTATTTTGATTATATATAGTCTATGGCTTTTTGGAATTAAACCTGTTTTGCTAATGTCTATCTATTATTAACATTTATTTTACATTATACTAAAAGTAAAATTAATTTACAATTGAATGCATTTAAATATGTGATTTTTTAAAAGTAGCTTAACCACAACAAATTGCATGAATTTCACTGGAGGGAGTGAAAAGCAAAGCCGGCAGAAGTTAGCTGGGTTTTTTTCCTCTCCGTGTTAAGACTTTAGTCATGCAGAATAAGAAACTGAATTACCAAGATGTTGGATCATCAAAATGGATATTTGTCATTTAAAGATAAAAGCCAGAGTGCAGTAAATGCAACAAGAGCCCAGAGATTACCAAACTAAAAGGTAATTACTGCAACATTGGGAGCAATATGAAACCAGAGTGCAGCTACTGCGGTTTGGTTTTTTAGCTCCAATATGTAGCATTTAAAAACCCATCTTAAGTCAGTTTTCACCAAATATGTTGTCACTGCATTTTGCCTTTGAAGGGCAGATTAGTACTGCAAGATCTTCTAAACAATCCTCAGCAGCGTGCCAGATGAATAAGAACAGGGTCCTCTATTATAAAAAGTAAGCAGTAAATTTTCATGTTTTTCCATTTTCTCAATCCAAGTACCAACATATCATTCCTTACAGGAGATCATGTCAAATCCCTCCTCCATAACAGCTTTACTGTTACTACTAACAAAAGTGGTCTTACCACATAGCAGACACATACACACTCACACACAGTCCACGTTCACACATCTAATATCTCGAGTCTGACGCCTCGTCTTTGTAGTAAAATATTCTCACTTTCAAAACACAGATGTTATTTTCAGAGTGCTTACAACTACGGCTTTTTAGCAGCTTATAGGCGGATATTAAATAGAACGTCCTATTTTAAAAGGAAGTCCACGACAAACACGTAATCACTGAGAGACAAAAGGAATGTACTGAAAACATATGGCATATTCTTCTTCAGTGTAGAGTTCGGTTTGCTCTGATGACGCACACACAGAGCCCGTCCTTAAGTCCTCCATTAAAGAGGAAAGGTTAATGGTTTCCTTCCAGTTCATAACGGTTTTTAAAAGAGTTTGGTTGCTGCACGACAACCCGGAAACACTCAGGACATGAGTGGAAAGTTTCCACACAGGGAGCCAGAATTAAAAAAATCTCCTCACATGCATGTTAAATACTTTGAACACTCTGGTCAATGGGTTTCATTTCCCATGATTCACAGCTGTATGTGTTTACACTGAGATGATAACCGTCCACCTCTAACTCTCAGAAATCTATCAGGAAGCTACAGTGTTATGTAGCAGATATGAACACAGGAGGGCACTGTTTACCATTCACTGGGTGATCAGGTTAAGAGATAGTGCTGATCAGGTAACGTGTGTGCTGCAGGAATTAAGATTGAAAGGGGACACAGCCTCACTTCCAGTTTTTTGGATGTAAGTGTCAGTGTCAGTCTGTCTCTGAGAGGCTACAGGTTTAACGCTTCATCACCACCTGCTCGTACGCTCCAGCACCGACCCTGGAATGACATAAAAAAGACAAAAGCAGCCATCATTAGCTATCATACTGTATGGTATATCTGACTCATATACAAAGTGGAACTCACAGCTTACGATGCATTTCATTTCCTCTTTTTCTGTTGTTAAATGTTTGTCAGACTGCACCGAGCAAGATCAAACTTTAAAAGGATAAAGCTGATGATATCCTATAAGTGTTATCAGTGTAGCCAAAGCCTGATATGGCTTATTCCTCTGTGCTGTAGACCTCCACTACTGTCCAAAAACTATTAAAAACACACCAGTGAGCCATATTTGTACATTACAGTGAACATCAGCACTGTAATTCAATTATTTTTATTTTAAGTCCAGCCATACACACTGCCCTGCTGCCATAAATACTAACCAGTATTGATTCACAGCTGAAAAAAGCCCCCTACAAATGCACCATTTACTCCTATTTGAACCATGTTTGCCAAAGACTACAGTGCCCAGCTGTTTTATATTATAATGTAGCCTTTTTTCAAAATAAAACTATATATTTGTGTTTAATTTTTAAAGATTTACTCCAGTAGGAACAAATTATCTCCTGGTTAAGTGCTACAGACTGCTATCGAGTATTAAGCAACAGACTTAACGCATTGTTGGTTTTGATCTGTGGGCTTTGTAGACAACAGGGTTAGGATTACTAGGAAACTATCTTTGTGCATAAAAGGTAATTAAAGACTGAAACAGTAAGATGTTATCCTGGACAGCAGCTACTGTGAAGTCACATCAAGAGAAAGTTGGAATAAACAGTGTTGGTTAAATCTGCAACAAAAAAAACTACATCCACATCCTTCACCTGTTCCACCTACTATAAAGAACAAATTGTGTAACGTAACTTCAGTTCAGTGAATAACCCGAGGATTAAAAGTCTCACCTGGTGGGAAGGTGATGGCTTCCGAGGGCTGTACTTCCTCCAGGGCCGACGAACAGACGCAAGCCTTCCTCTGAAACAGACACAGTTGTAGTAACGTTCAGTCAGTACAGAGAGCACCCTCATCCTGTTGTATAATTCTTGTCATGAAGAGCAGCCAGTTGCTAGGCAATCTAAAAATATTCATGTATAGACAGCAGCTTTCTTTTTCTAGCTTTGAGCTGGATGAGGCCTTGGAAAGAAAAAAACAATGCTTTACTCCTCAAAGTACACAGACTGACTCATGGGGGTAACATAATATTGTCAAGTTAATTATTGCGTTATGCAAAGTAGCTTGCACTTGACACATACAGTACAATAATCCTTCAGAGTGTGGCTGCAACTGACGATTATTTCTATGATTGATTAATCCATTGATTAAGATATAGATGGATTAATCAGTGTTCAATTATTTTTTTGGTTAATTCATGTTTTAGTCTATAAAATGTCAGAAAACAATGGAAAATGTCAAAAACAATTTCCAAAAACCCAAGGTAATGTCTTCAGATTAATTTCTCAATCCGACCAACAATCCAAAATATTAAATTAATAAAGACATAAAACAGAGAAATGAAGTAAATCATCATAAGTCATTTTTACTTGATATGTGACTCCAGAGTTTGAGGATATTGTTGCATCTTATAACTCTAACTGTTCACTGATGAGACATTATAAGATTAGGAAAACCTATTTGGGAACATACAGAAGATAGACAATCCTTTTTTTTTTTTAGTGTGTGTGTGTCTTTACCTTCTGCACTGGAGTCCAGTAGGCTCGGTGTGAAGTCTTGACTCTGGAGAATCTTTTCCACCACGTCGTCGGCATCCACCCGCGTGTCGTCCATTCTCTTTAGCTGAGACTCCATAGAGTCCTGCTTCACTGGGTGTCTGTGGGGAGGATACTGATGGAGTCATTTTGTGTCTATTTGATCACTAATAGCTTCCACTGCAAAATGAGGATGTTTTTTTATGTCATAACTTTGCATTTAGTGCTAAAAGCATGGGTGTGGTAAACCAGTGAGCCGTAGGATTTCACAGAGGGCAGCAGAAAATGATTTTTATAGTTGACTCATTATCACTAAAAATGTTTGTTTTCGGTGACAGCCACACAGTCATCAGTGCTACTGATGGCTACTGATACAGTAGATCCTTGTTTCTCTTTTGATTACCAGCACCTCAAGCTATTTTAAACAATACATGTCATTGACACCACATAATGAAACAACAGACACTCTTCCTGTGCTCTGCCTCAAAGCTTTTCACCGCTCGACATCTGCTTCCTGAAACGTGACAAACCTCTAAGGTGCGATTATGTTGGACGTTTGTTAACTTCCCTAATATAACTTACTGCAGCTCTATTTTGTGCTCACATATGTTTCTCATGCATTTATTTCTGTCCTTTGCACAGTATCTGCAATAAAAAGATGACAAATGTTTGACTCACTGACTATTAATTAAACAGTACTATTGACAGGGGTTACATCTATACCTTCTTTTCATAAATTGTATTTCTTTATGCTCCTTTACTTGCAAAATGAACTGATTGCTCACCTGTTGAGTCTTTCGCAGGACGAAGCGCTCCGGACAGGTGTGCCCGTAGGGTTGCTAGAGGTGGCGGCGGGGGCTGGATGTTCAGGCAGAGCGGGACAGGGTCTGGACTCTCTGTCTCGGTCCTCGCTGGGTTCTGGGATGCTGCCGATTCCTGTCGAGGCACTCCCCACCGAATGGTTTCTACGGTGGCTGAACTCTGACATACTGGAGGAGCGGGAGTGACCTGTGCTGTAGCCTGACAGGGATAGGCAATGATTCAGTAGCAGTTGTTAAATAATATGCTCTAGAATTACCTCAAGGGTGCTTTAATGTTTTCAAACTGAAATGATTATACTTTTCCTCTCATGAAGTCAGTAAAAATTGATCTTTAATCAGCAGCTCTTAATATTTTGCCATCTCAACTCCCAATGGGGTATTTCAGTAGATCTGTCAGCAGGTTTAAGTATCTCTACGCCCTGAGAATCCTGCAAAGGTGTATTATAGTATGTAGTAATAGCACCAGCGGTCTTAACTGCATTTAAACATTAATGAAAATGGATCAATTTGATATCACATGCACATAAATCTCAAATAATTGCTTTCCCAATGAAGACAAATGTAAAACAGATTTACTGTCTAGCATCAGAATTAAAATATTCATTCATAAATCAATAATCAGCTATTCTTATGAAGCATTATACTGTTGCTTTTTTTTCTAAACCCCTTTTGCTGTTGTGCAGATTTGCAACTTGCAGTGTGTTTAATGATTTAGCAGTTCAGTAGAGTTGCAGTGACACCCACCCACACACTGCTGTCCCTGTCATCAGCAAGCCATTTAAAGTAAGAGACATCTCAGGGCATCAGTTCACTGCAGCCATGGAGGAGCAAACTTCCCACACACTAACAAGAGATTCAAATAAATCTATTGAGAGTTACACTTAGCAGGAAACACATTTTTAAAGTCTAAATTAGAGAGCCATTAGAGCTGTTTGCAGTACATCTCTGCACTTCCTGTGATCTTTTATTACTGTCATCTGATCTGTCTGTAATGGAAACTAGAGCCTCAGGTCTGAACTCTCCGGTGGAGTGTCACTGGAAAATTATTTTATCACTTCCCTCCCTCCTTCTGGCGTGACGAATCATGGAAGCTCCAATAACACCGTGTTTGTCATGAGGCAGACTAATCATCTTGAGTTGCATGGACCAACCCGTCCCCCTTTATAAGGGCCCCGTGACGTTTTACCCATTATTCCGCCACCTCTAGTAACCTTACCGTTATTCCAGCAGACCAAAATCTGAGCGTCTGAATAAAGCTTAAAGTTTATTTCCAAGCAGAAACAGCCTTACCTGAGAGTTTGGACTGTTGGCTGGCGTAGCTGGAAGTCCGTGAGTGGCCGCAGCCCGCAAGCTCATCTGAAACAACAGGACACTTCCCTTCTCGACTCTCGGCTAGATTAGAAAACAGAAGAAGAGACAGATGTAGCACGACGGAGGCTGAAAAAGCTCTACAAGAGTCTGTTATAATGGAGAAAACTGCCATCACTTGCCTCTGTTTTAGAAGTAATAAACACCAAATCTGTGTAGTATCACATATACATTGTAAATTAAAGTAGGAGTTGCTGAAATAAGTGATCCAACATGTGTTCTGGTTAGAATTATGTTCGACCAAAGTCAATCAATAACATCAGCAGCACAATTACAGGTGTCAACTGTTCTCTGCTTTGCAAAACATCCAACCCCAGATATACAGTAAAGCCTCTGTCCATATGACTGTATCTGTATCTGGTCTGTTGTCAGAAATACAGTCGGATTTTATTTGAAATCATAGACATGGACCCATTTTGTGCTGTTTCTTCCATACTGTATACACTCACTTGATGTTTTAAATTGTATACAGTCTGGATACTGTCAATGCAGTGTTGATTTGTACCCTATTGCATTCAACTGGCAACATCAGCAACATATAATGCAAAAATACAGAGAAAACATCCTCTTTGTGTAGACAAATAACTTCCAAGGTGAGGAATACTACAGACCAGCACAAACACAGAATGATTCTAACACATCGTCCTTCATCGAAGCATCCTTGAGTGAATGAGTGACCACACCTGGCAAGCGTCTGGTCACAGTACTTTCTTGAATTTGTTTAGAAGAATGGCTGCAAATAACTAAATAACTAATAATACTTCCTTATGAAATCCTTTCGACATACTTTGCTTATCAGTATTGCAACACAAGTGATTCTGCAATCTGTGATAACACATCACAAGAAAATGTGTGACTGAAGAGGAAGTTTTGACAGCTGAGGTGAAACAGTGTGAACAGTCTGAAAAGTTTGAGCCTGTTTATAACTCGTGCAGCAACATGAACACGTGAAACCGTTTTAATGTCAAATGGCCAAACCAGTAAAAGGCCGAGCTGTCAAAAAGCTAAACATTTTAGAGTTCAAATGCCTGCAGGGAAGAAAATGCCTCTACCTTAGCAACACAACAGAAAATAGAAAAAGGTCATTGAAGGACACACACGATATCTTAATGGATTATTTGTCTCAGTCTGTGTCTCTCAGAATAAGCATCAGCCAAAAAAAAAAATCACCACACATCCTATCTGAAGTGAAAGAGAAAGCTCAGACACATGTAAGTTAATATACCTGCACCTAAAATGCAAACCTGCATAGCCAGGACATGATGATGATGCTAAAGAAGCATCATTTACAACCAACAAATGCACACACGTGCACATGCAAGCACACAGCCCCCCCTTAACAGATTTGAGCACAGTCCTATTTTTAACCATGTAAGAGCCTACAGGGTCAGAGCAGATTGTAGCTAATCTAAAAGAGAGCGAGTTTAAATTATACATGAAAAAGCTGCACTACACTGAAGCTTCCAGGCAGAACAAGCATTCAACATACATGAACACTCACACACACACACACACAGGGCAGGAGAGGGAAGGTGGGGGGGGGCGTGAAACAGGAGAGAGAAATGTAGCAGAAGGGGACAGCTGGAAGAGCAATATTTTCATAACACTGAATGGGAGATAAATAGCGGTTACATGAATCCTACTGTCGTGACATGCGTGTGCGAACACAAGTGATCAAATGAACTTGCCATAAATTTCCAGAAAATTGAAATAACTACGTTGTGATGTGCTGCAGCGTTGTAAAGAGTGATGCTTTTCTTGGAGTGTTTGAGTTTAACCAAGCTGCAATAAGCACCTACAGCTGTTCTAACTAGTTCATTTAACCGATACACCAACAAAAAAGTACTAAAAATAGGCAAAATCAGTCTGGACCTCAGACTTAGGGTAGATGTTAGTTGCCAAACTTGGTGACAGATAAGGCTTTCCGTCCTACAGCTGCTTCACAATAAAAGCCTTCCAGTCATTTCCCTGTGTACAAACTCTTAATGTAAAGCAGCAGCAGGGCAGCTAGCAAAGGCTAGGTGTGTTTTCAAAGTTGTTAGGGACACAACATCAGGGCGAAATATGTAATAATGTGTAAAATCAGGGGTTGTGGTTTAGTTCATTTTGTAAACAATGTACAGTACATTGGCTTGCTGTAAAGCGCTGATAAGGGTGAAAAAGGAATATAACAGAACTATATCAGATAGTGATACTAACAATAACTTGCACCCTCCCCTGTTCTGAACTTGGACAGTAAACTTGGATTATAATCACTCTAAAATTATATGTGGAACCAGATTACCGACTCTTAATCTGTCATTTTGTTTGTTTGCTAGAAAGCTATATACATAGAATAGAATTTGACCGCAATGACAAGCGATGAGGTGACGTTGAGCGACTTCACTCATGCAGTGAGCATGCTTCACACAGCACACTGACTCTGTATTTGTCTGTAGCACACAACTCTGCATGTGGGATTAAAATCAAAATGGAATACTGTTTCAGCCTTTTAATTACAAGCCAAAATGCCGGGGGGGGGGGGGATATTTTAGCTTTCCTGAAAGCTGGTAGGAATGTACACATATCATTCCGATGTAAATCTACAAAAACAATGAGCTCAGCGTGCAATGGGATGGCTGAAGTGTGCTGTATCAGGAGCCTGTAAATGTTTAGAAAAGCAAATGGGATGACTAAGCAGAGCACAGGAGTGTAATGTGGCGTGGTCGGTCTCACCAGAAGAGGCTTTCTGTGAGTCCCCTCCCCTCCTCTCCTCCAGCAGGCTCTCTCCATCCCCCTGGATCCCTATCACTGTGGCTGTGGAGGGAGGCCTGATGACAGAGGACAGACAATGAGGCTTTATTTCCTCTCTTGTATTTTAATGTGTCTGTTTTAAATAATTCTTAAGAAAAAAAAAAAAATACAAAGTGAGAAAGACAAAAACAAGGGGAAATGGGGCACAAGAGGATTAAAATAAAATTTAAAAAAAAAAGATTAATGGAGAGACAGGTTAGGTCATAAAATATTGTCATACAGCTGTAGATTCTTAGTGTTTAAACACATGCTGAAACAAAAGAAGATACAGCTTTTGGCACAAACATACAGCCTACTGAATAATTTTTAGGTCACATTTTGCCCTTAGGTAAAGCAGCATTTCTTTCTCTGTACTGACACATACTTTCACTGAAAAGCATATTTCTACTAGAAGAAGCAGTATGATAATTAAAAAGTGTATCACTTGCAGGGTGAAACTTGTGATTTTCACATGTGGGAAACTGATTATTGGATTATGGAGACTTTCCCAGGTTTGACAAAGCACAATGTAGGTGTTTTAGGTGTGGTAGATGTAAGTGTCACACCTATACACTAGCATTTTTGGAACAGCTCCTGAACAAATACATTTAGCCATATCATGTCATAACTTTAGAACATTTATTCCTATAAAAGACAGTAAGACAAAGACATCAACAACCCAGTGCATGAACTACAAATACTCTGAGTGAACAAAGAGGACATGGCTTTAAATTACAGTGCGGTCAAGGTCATGGGTTGGTTTTGGTTTTCCTAAGGTACCTGAAATATCCAAATCTGAGAAGGTCCACTGTGAGCACAAGCATTAGAATAATAGTCATCCTTAAACCATAAGCTTTTTTGGTCTAAACGCTTTTGCAATTAGATGGTTTTTCAATCATATTAAAATTAGAAAGTTTAATTTTTTACCTAACAGAACCACAACTCACCAGATTTAACACTGTATAAAAGTAGAAAAATGTTACTTTCACTTACGTTTTAAAGCAGGGGTCCCCTGACATGAGCTGCGTACTGATGATAACCTAGTTACAAAAAAACAAACAAACTCAGTTGTACTTAATGCCAACTTCACAAGACCAACTGATCATCAAAAGCTGTAGAGAATCTGCATTCCCTGATTAATTAAATCAAAATGTTGAATTAGGATTTTTTCAGAAGGAACTTTGTCACAAATTAGGCATTGTTATAATGCTTCATGAAATGTCACAGAAAATGGCAGAGGTGGTGAGACAGAAATCTACATGTTCCCTTTATTTTCCACAGCTGACACTGCTCTTCTTCAGTGGTTTATTTCTGGCTACAATCTAATGGACCACCTTGGCATCTGGCCATTGTTCTTGTTAGCAATGTTAGACGTTTATGCAAAAACGCTTTCCCTGCTAGTTCCTAGTTAAGCAAAATACCAGGCTTGTATTCAAAACACCAAGGTGTCCTAAAGAAGTCAAGACTGCTGTGGATGTTTTACCTTAGCTTCAATGTTACCTTGAGAATGGAGTTGTCCTGACGGGTGTTTTTGGTATCGTAGCCTTCCAGCAGACATCTGCGGGTTGTGTTCCCTGAGCCAGCAAACTCTGCTAAATTCAGATCTGCAAAACCGAGCTGTAGAAGAAAGAATGACACAAGATGACCTTCTGTCTCTCTCAAGAGACTGATCTTT
The DNA here is from genome assembly GCF_963924715.1 of Thunnus thynnus. Taxonomy (NCBI): domain Eukaryota; kingdom Metazoa; phylum Chordata; class Actinopteri; order Scombriformes; family Scombridae; genus Thunnus; species Thunnus thynnus. Next base: position 7,410,827 of record NC_089524.1, on the reverse strand, counting down.
TACCCAATCAGCACTGTGACAATTTCTAGACGTAAAATCACATCGTCAAACTTCAAGGAAACTGAACAATATTAACACTTTTGAACTTTTCACCTTGTTTGAAAAGGACAGGATCTCCAATTGCTTTTTTCTTAAATGACTGGCTGGTAATCTGCTGCACTTTTAACATTCAATAAAAATGATTTTATAAAGTCTGAAGCGTGTAGAAGAGGTTTTGCATGCTGAGTAAATTACTTTCAAATAGTGAAAGTGAACACATATGACATAATGAGCCAACCTGCAGGCATCACAGACCATCTGTTTGCCGAGGGCTCGCAAGACTATCTACATAAATATGGCTGATTACTATACATCTAGGTGACCTGGAGGTTAGGTAAGGGGATGGGGGTGGGATAACAGAAGCATGTGTGAAAATACCTTTGCATAAGCCTTTCCACCCTTCAGTTCCTGGAGAAGACAAATGTAAACGATTAAAAGGTTACTCAAAAAAAAAGTCTCAAATAGTCTTGAGGCTTCATTTGAACATGATTAAGTTAGAAGTCCTGGTCCTGTGAAATGTGGCGTTATACAAGTTATTGAACTTCAGACTAATAACTTAATAATTTAAAGGTACTCCGTGGAGTTTTTGACCACTAGCAGTCCTATGGAGCACAATTTAAACATTGGTTGTTGGTATTTTGTATATGTAATCGGATTCATGCTGTTCTGGTCATCGGTCGTAACACAATCAAATTTGCAACGCACCAAAAAAAGTAGTGAAGAAGAACACTACCAACAAGCAAACATGAATGTAAATAATGCAATATTATAATAAAAAAAATCATCTCTGCAAATGTTTTATGAGGACGGAAATGCATTCAACAAGTTTGTCAGACCTCGAGGATAAACACAATGTGTTTTGGTTAGAAACATAAGTTTTGTTTACAAGTAAACTTCACACGGTTCCTTAAAAATGAGCTGGAAATATTAAAAACAGCAATAATAAAATTTTACGAATGTGCTCCTTTGCATCATCAGAAAAAGTACAGCATAAAAGTTATTCAGACTAATAATTTAGTAACTTAAAGGTAGTCTGTGGAGTTTTTGACCACTAGTGGCGCTATGGAGCACAATTTATACAAGTGAGTTTCTGTTTTGTTGGTATTTTACACAACTGATTGGAGTAAAGGGGACACTTTTTAATCTTTTCTTAAAACATACTTCTACAGATGTGTTTTTATGTGATGTCATCTTTCACTGTCTATTATTCTTTAGTACTGATGGTTTTAATTCCCACATCGATCTCCTTTTCTTTTGCTTTATTTTATTTTGTGAACAGTTGTATTTTGTTTAAATACAGTAATTTAAAAATGCATTTCATTTTCATGTGTTTTTGCTTTGTGATTTGTGTTTATAAATGTGCAGACGATGTTAAGCAATTTGTAAACAATGTTTTAAAAAGTGCTATGGAAATAATGATATGGTTATTATTATTATTATTATATTATCCTCATTCTTACTGATGTTTTTGTCCCACATATACTTCAAAACTATGCAACATAAATTCTTGTAACTGCACAGAGCGCACTCGTGTTTGAGGCTGAAGGTTGAAGGATAACAAAAGGATGAGCGACACAAGATTTCACATTGATGAGTCAGTTTTCTTTAGAATGCTGTGCTTGCTATCTGCTGTTTGGGAGACAGTTCACATTTCACTCTCAAGTTTCTAATTGCCACACAGAAATTGAACATAACCAATATCAGAATTTAATCCAGACAAAAAAAATCAATGCTACAAATTTGCAAGGATGAGACCCTCCTCTTTATCGCAGCCTTATATTTACACCGACAAGACCGATGGCTTTTATATTTGCATGAAACTCTTGCCTGATTCATCTTTAACCTGATAACATTTGTTAACATTCAAAGCATGACATCGTGGATCTACACACCATAAACATATTTATGTCTGAAGACTCATACTGTACCTTTCTGACAGATACACGACACACACAGGGGTCCAGTACACCTGTCCCTGCGCTGGCACTCATCTTACAAGGAAAAGAGAACCTCTTCCTCCATCGAACACAGTTGGCCTGCACCGGCTCCCTGTATGAGGAAATCACAAAGACTTCTTTTAGCACGAGGCAGGCTCAGATATCGCACAGTCTGTGGGCTCAAAGCCAATTTCATAGATTTTACATAGACATAGGCACAAATTTTCATGTGTCTGTTCAACTAGGAAGCCAGTTCGTTTTCTTTATAAATTATATATATATATATATATATATATATATATATGTATATATATATATATTATATACATTATAATTCATAGTCCACAGTTTGCCTCATTGATGCAGCACATGCTACACATGAGAAAGAACTGGTTAAGCTTGACTGTTAATTATTGACCTTGGAATTATTAGTTTGACCAAAAAAATTCTAATCACAAGGTCCACTTACAGGTCATTTCTTGAGCTTTCAGACACATCTGGTGGCCTTCATGAGCATATGGGAGTTTATTGAGTTGTCACAGAGATTGTTCAGTTGTTGTCATGTGACCTAAATATTGACTTTCGATCACGTGATAAAGTTGGTCGTATGTGATATGATAGTAATATTTAAATTCCAGACTTTTCAAATGTTTTTGCTGCAACTAACGGTTATTTTCAATATCAGTTAATCTGTCCATTATTTCATCGATTAATCAATTAGTTGTTTGGTCTATAAAATGTCAGAAAATGTTGAAAAAATATCAATCACTATTTCCCAAAGCCCAAGATGACTTCCTCAAATGTCTTCTTTTGTCAAGACTAACAGTCCACAACCCGAAGATATTCAATTTACTGTCATAGAAGACTAAAGAAACCAGAAAACATTCACATTTAAGAAGCTGGAATCAGAGAATTTAGACATTTTAAAAAAAAATGATTAATTGGTTATCAAAATAGTTTCATTCATTTTCTACCGATAAACTAATTGATTAATCATTGCAACCCTACAAATGTTTACAACAATAAAAACACAAAATTGGGAAAATGATTAACTATGACTCCTGTCTAATACTCTCTCAGTGTTGCACATAACACCACAACAGATTTTCTTCTCAGTGTTCAAAAACAATCATTTTGATAGATTTCAATGATTTCTTTTTTTACTGCAGATTCATAAAACTGATCTACTGCCTTGTCTTTTTCTTTCCTGATTATATTTCTGTTTAGTCATAAAATGTGGAAGCACAACTTCATGTAATCTTGATATCATTGTTACATAACACTTAGGCTGAATGACTACTGGATTACCAATCCTTACATCTCCTCCCTGCTACTGAATCAAGCTGCCAATACAAGCTTATGTGCTTATCCTCAGATTTTTCTGGGCTCTTAATAAACAAGCTAATTAACTACAGTCCTGTTTTCACCTATTGATTCATCGGACTGCTGGATCCTGGGGTAACGGTGGCAGGTGCGGCTTGTATTAACATCAGAGTAGGAATCGAAACACGTGCGCGCACACATCCTCGGCCAATAACTAGAGGTTAAAATGAGAGTAGTAGTCTACTCTCAATGAGAGGAGGAACTGAAGTGAAAGGGAAGAGAAAGCGTGTATGCGTGGGCAGCATTACGATATCCCAGATGGCCCCCCTCTCACTGGCATCGTCTCCTCTCCCACTCACCTAACCGACTCCCTTCTGTCAAGACAGCCCGAACGCAATGCATTTCTGATCTACTATTCTTGGCTTTAAAGACAAGCAGGGCTGACCACTTTTCCTCTCAACAAATGCAACAAGTAAAATAAATATTTGAAAAGACTTTAAATCTGAAAAAAATGCCAAAATAGACATAGAATACAGACAGAAACATACTGTATTGTTGATGACATAAGACTTAAAAGATTGAGTAAGTGTAAGGATTAGATGGTTAAGACTGACTATACAGGCCTGTGCTGTGCATTGCATCCCTGCTTCCATATGCATGAAGAGCAGCAGATGTGTGACAAATGTTTTACAAATGCTGACTTTATCCTGAGGTTGATAAATTGAGTGAACTTCCAGAGTCGGAGAGAGGGAACTCCCAGCCAGCTGGACATTGTGTGCTTTGGAAATTCTGACTTGATTACATGTACTGTTAGTTCACAGCACTTCTCAGTGCAGTAAAATCCTATTAGTGAGCGTAAGTCTGGTTTTAAGCACCGTCGGAGGACGTCTCTCTCATCTCTCTACATGCGTAAGATGTTAAACTGCAGCTGCTCTCCTAGAATCTCAGAAACACTTCGGTACACAGAAAACAAATCTGTTTCACATGGATTTGATGTAGGCTATGTTTTTTCTTCTTTCTGTGTCTTAGCGGCAAGTCTGAATCTATCCATAAAATTTCTCAAAGAAGAATAACAAGGGAACTTTGTTTTTGGGCAGAGACGAAGGCGCAGTCTTGATGACAAACCACGCCAAAGGAAAACAAGGGCTCATAAAACAACAATCCACACTTCCCTTACACTCAGAGATGGAGTGACTCAAAAGAGCGTCACTAGAAATCTAATTTAGAGCTGCAGAAAAATGTAATTTAATGACTCAAGCTGTAACATTTCAGAACATTGTGTTTTAATATGAATCTCAACTATGTGAACTTCTCTGTCTGGGTTATGGGATTAAAAGTACATCGTCTCTTGACATTCATTTCTTGCAGTGGCTGCTCACGAATGAAAAAACAGTGCAAAGAAAATTGCAGCAATAATAAAATGATCCTATTACCATCCTGATTCAAATTATCCCACACACACAATGGGCCTTTTTATTCACTATAGAGCAAACAGAAGGCATGTTACATAATTAGGGTGAAGCCATCTAATCTCTACAGCCTCACTCCAAAACAATGCGTTTTTCCTTTCTTTAGTGGTAGAAGCCAGTCGGACTGTAACTGATGGGTGAAAGTGCAGAACCGGTTACAAAGGAGAAGACTGTGTTTACTTGTCCCAACTAGTCAGCAGTGACAACATTGTCCCGACACTGTTGTGTACAGCAGGATGACGCTGAATGACTAATGGTAATTTCCTTTCATGGCAAAGTATTTTATGCCATCTTCTAGTTGCTTTTGACAACTATTTGGGTGTAAAAATGAACAATTATTTGTGAATTATCACATTTACACCACCACATGAAATCTGGTGGACAGTTTACACTATTATCTAACATTTTATGGACCAAACAATTGATCAAGACTATAGCTGCAACGATTAGTTGATCAACAGAAAATGAATCCCCAACTACTTAATCGATTAATCGTTCTCTTGTCTTGTTCCAGCTTCTCAAATGTGAATGTTTTCTGGTTTCTTTAGTCTCTCTCACACTCACACACACCTCTGAGAAAGCCTCTTGCATTCCCACATTTTATAGACCAAATAACAAATAAATTAATCGAGAAAATAATCGACAAATTAATCAATAATGAAAATAATAATTAGTTGAGAAAGCACTTCTGTATGTGACTTTTGGGGGTTAAAAAATATCAGTGGTGGAAGAAGTATTCAGATCTTATACTGAAGTAAACCAACACAGCAGTGTAAAAATACTCCTTTACAAGTAAAAGTACATAAGTGTTAGCAGCAAAATGTACTTCTAGTATTAAAGTAACAGTAGTGATTTGGTCCCTCTGACTGATATATTATTTATATGACGTCATTAGATTATTAATAGTGAAGCATCAGTGTTAGAGCAGCATGTTACTGTTGTAATTGCTGGAGGTGGAGCTAGTTTACACTACTTTATATACAGTTAGCTAGTTTAGTCCAGTGGTTCCCAACCTAGGGGTCGGGCCCCTCCAAAGTGTCACCAGATAAATCTGAGGGGTCGTGAAATGATTAATGGGAGAGGAAAGAAGAAAAAACTAAGTTCTGATACACAAATCTGTTTTCAGTTTTTGGACTTTTTCTCTAATCTTTGATTTTTGCTGAAATATTGGATCGTTTGTACATTTATTGGAATGAAACCATGTGAGAAGTTTAGAGGGAAAAATCACTATTTGGTGGAGCTGTTAACAAATCATAGACATCTGAAGTGTGACCCCGTCTACATCCTGCTTTTCGCACAAAGAAGAACTGTACACATCAAAAAGGTTGGAAACCACTGGTTTCATCTTTAACAATGTGTTGTATTTTAAAAGCTAGTAATATTATCCATTGTGTCAAATTTTCATATGAAAAGTAGCTAAAGCTGTCAATTAAATGTAGTGGAATAAAAAGTAGAATATTTCCCTATGAAATGTAGTGAAGTAGAAGTATAAAGTAGAATAAAATGGAAATACATAAGTAAAGTACAAGTATCTCAAAATTGTACTCGAGTAAATGTACTTTCCACCACTGACAACTATGCATTGTTCTTGCATTAGCACTAAAGCATCAGTTGACATGGCCTCATCAATATTAATCAGTTGAGTATGCAACAGAGTCAAACTCCTTTCACCTACTTCACTGGAAATGACTGGGGAATATTGATTAGGCAGCAATAAATAAAGGAAGCATATTTGGCTTTGTGGCAGTTACGTGAATTGCCAGCTGCACAGTAATCAATTCCACAACCTCAGCGAGGAAGTTAGCCTATGAAACACAAAGGTGTTATGAATATGAAGACAATATGAACTAATACACACGCTCATTGTCACACAGGGCTGATGTTTGTTTCCGCCAGTCGGTGTTGATATGTAGTTTATATTTCTGCTTAACATTTACTGGTTAAAATCTCTCTGGTCGGACGGTGACGTTAAATTTGGCCGTTAATAACTGACATTAGCTGGTTAGTAACGTTAGCCTGTTAGCTCGTAACGGTGCTTTGTGAGCTAAAAGCTAACGTAACTGTGTTAATTTAACCTGCGAGCAATAAAAAGCAGGTCCAGACAGTGTGTTTCATGCCCGTATTAAATAAAAATCAAACATCCTCACCGAGAAGACTCCTCGGAGAAGCCGCCGTCCAGCAGTCTGACTTTACAGAAGAGGACACCGTTGACAAAGGGGACAGACGACAGCTCGTCCAGCTCAAAATCCACCTTGAACTTGAATTTCTTCTTTTTCATCATCATTAAATCCATACACAGTCTCAGTGCTCTTGAGAAGATGCTCCAGTCTCGCCCGTCGCTGACATTACAACCCCATTGTGTCGTCGCACCGATCCAGTGTAGTGTTGTGGGAGGATGTGACAACAGTCAAATCTGAAACTAAACACAGAGCGACTTCCTGTTGTCATTATTCAGAGTAAAAGCGGTTTTTGAAACACATTAAAGGACCAGTCTGTAGAATTTAGTGGCATCTAGTGGAACAGACTTGGCAGAAATGGAATATAATATTCATAAGTATGTTTTAATTAGTGTATAATCCCATGAAAAATAAGATTTGTTGTGTTTTCATTACCTTAGAATGAGTCCTTTCTATCTACATAGGGGGCAGGTCCTCTTCCATGGAAGCCGCCATGTTCAAGCCACAACTGGGGCTGAAAAATGAAGCCAACAGAGAAGTGTCAATCCCATGGATGTATAGTAAGAGCTGCTCAGCCTTGCAGACAATTTTTTCCAATGGTAACTCAAGGTATTACAGCGAAAAATCCCCCTGTGGCCCAAAAAGCATTTTGCCCATAGACCACAATTGTAAAAGAGACATCTGTAAAACTGCAAACATCAATTATGATTCTTTCTATTGTGAACTTTTGATCCATGGAGGTTTTATATTTGTAAAATGTTCCTCGAGCTAAGAAAAGCAATTTAAAAATCTGTGACTTCATCACAATGTAAAGTCTATGGGCTGAGTGAGAACTCGCAGGTGAGGCCAGAGGGGGAAACACTACTGCGCATATTCAGTGGGCCACACAATGCAGAAGCAAACCCAGCTAAAGACTTTTTTGGCATATGTGCCAGCCAAGCAATTCCTATAGGATTGAATGGGCGCCATTTTTCCGGTATCAAGCTCTTATAATACATCCATGGTCAATCCCCATAGACCCTATTGTTAAAACTTTACAGCAGAAACAAACATGTTTACAGCCTGATATGGAAAATGCTTTTGGTCTCTTTAGCTTATTTCCCCGTTCATGTGCGGAGGGGTGAATTTTTATATAACTCACCTGTTTAAATTTTTATTAAGGCTTAAAGTTATGCATAATGAAGGGCTTGGCTACTTTGAGTGACAGGGGCTAATATGGTGACAACATTGGTTAGATGACATAAATATGGCGTAACCCCAGATTCACAGAGTATAGTCATAGCCGTTGCTATTTCAGTTTGTTTTCAGCTCATGAAAGTTAACTGTAACATTTTGCTCACCTAAAAAAGTCTTGTTCAGCGTTTGTACTAAAAAAAAAACCCTGCATTAGCATTATCACAGTTAATCATAGACTGTAAATGCATGGCGCTAACCAAGCTAGTAGCTAGCCGCTAGCGTTAGGTTCAGCTTCACCCTGTTGTCCAAACATGGTCACTTCTGACACCAAAAATCCAACATGGTGACAGTCAAAATGCAAACTCGAGGTTTAAGAATGGGAGTCCACAAACCACTGGGTGACATCACGGTGGCTTCATGCATTATTTTTTACAATCTGTGGTCATATTGCACCGCCATGTTTCCACAGTAGCCCAGAACAGACAAACCAAACATGTTTTTTGGGAGTTTCACGGCAGCTGTAGGTTCTCCTACACACTTGCAAGGGGAGGGAGAGGAGAGGGGGGTATTCAGTTAGTTGCAGTCTGCAACCTCACTGCTAGATACCACCAGACCTTACACACTGGTCCTTTAACAAGACCCCTACAGGAAAATTGTAAACACATATTTCTGACAGTTTTATTGCACACTAACTTTATAGTAGAAACGTGACTTCAACATAAAAAGTTAAAATCAGTACTTAATAAGAAATCAATCAGTGTCTCCTAACTAGATAAGTATTTTATTCTTTAAACGTTACATGTACAGGAAACTCAAAAATTGTAAAGGTTTGACTTAAATCAGTTGTTTTTGTTAAAAGTGTTGGAAGCCTTATCATCAGCTCATTTGTTTTCTTTTTCAGTAAGTCTTAAACTCATTTAAGTAAATGTATAACTAAAATTGTAGAAATAATGTTGAAGTTCTTCCCCTGCTATTACCTTTTGTTCAATTAAATAATCAACAACACATATAATGCGTCCATGGGTTTTTAAATGTAAGCGTGTCTCTGCTTTTATCTTGATGTAAGCGTTGATTAAGAGGATGAACAGTGATGACAGCTTGATGGGACTTTAAAGAAGCCCGCCTCCTCTCTATGTCGCCTCCTGGCGGTCAGTCAGGACAACAGCAGCATTGATTGAATTACAACAACAAACTGACTCCAGCTGCTGTCATACAACATTTGTCGCCACCCTGTGGTTTGATTCAAGTATTTTTGTGGGTCTCTATTTTGAACTGTCCTCTTGACAGTCTCTTATAATGTTTTAAACTAACTTTTAAATAACTTTTTTATTAGAAAAATCCACAATATATCTATGACTACACTGCAGCAGATATTATCTACCAACTTGTTTCCATGCTTCAGTGAACATTCTTGTATTGTAAACACTCACACCACGAATTAGGCTACATCAAATATAAATATGCGATATACTGTATGTTGTGCATAATTTTATACAGGGCTCTCAAAACTTCATTCTGGCATTTTTTGGCATCTTTGGAAATTTTGGGATCCCCACCAAGACTTCAAACTTCTTCTCAGATAGACAAGGTGCGTGCGGCAGAGTTTAGGAGAGATTAATCCGACATGTATTTAATTAGATTTTCAGTTTCCCTAAATACCAACTGAACTGTTTGAGTGCGCGTCTCTAAAGTGGGTTTAAACACATCCCCTGTCATCCCCCGACCTCTCTACTAATTCCTGTCCCTCTCGCCTTTAAAGCAGCTGACCCCCAATTAAAAAAGTTTTGGGGCTTAGTTTTGCTTGGACCAGCTGTCAGATTCCTGTGGGTATGACTCATAGAGCTGAAACAGATATCCCCCCCTGCATTCGTACTATGGAGCCTCTTGTAGGTTTAGGGACTATGCATGAATTTGCATGTTTGCCTGCGTGTGCGGTGTTGCAACACAACACCACAACAAAAGATAAGAAACAAAAAGCAAAAGCTAAATATTTGTGAGATGCATGTGGCTCATAGGCTACAGGAAACTATGTGAATTAAACTACAGAGGAAAAAGACGATTAAAGCAACTATCTCACCTATGTAGGCAATCAAATATGAACATGTAGCCCATGAAATAATATATTTAGAGAAGGCAGTGAGTGTTTTTACTGCTGAAGGGTGTGTCTCTATAGTGAGTGTGTGCGCAGTGAAAGAGGAGGTCTTCTTGGGCAAACTGAACCCAGTCTCTCCACCCTTTTGCTCAGCGCTGCCAGACTACCTCATCCGCATACAGCTTCTTATAAATCCACATTTTTTTTATCGCTTGTTTACCGGATTATACCCTACACCGATTTATGCGGACTTTTCTACGACTTGTTCTCCAAGCTGCACTACGGAAATCTCTTTGAAATCATACGGGATTAAAACCAGAAGTGCCAACTACAGGAATCGGGTTGTGTGTGTATTTCCACAGCATTTCCCATTTGTGTGTGTGCGTGTGTGTGTTAGTGTGTATGTGTGTGTGGAGCTCTACGGGCCCAGAGTTTTCATTCTCAGTCTAAAAAGATGTACCAAGTTGTAAGGAAGCTGTTTTTTACGGACTGTCGGTGTGCTGAGGATGCGTCCAAAACGTACGAGGAGCTGTTCGCTAAACTGGACACCAACAAGGATGGGAAAGTGGATGTTTCCGAGCTGAGGGCGGGCCTGGCTGCCATGGGCATCCAAACTGGGAAAGGAGCAGCTCAGGTAGAGTCACGGATACAGGACACATACAGACAGTACACGTCATGGCTTTTTAGGGACAGAGAGAGAAAGTCACAAACCCTAAATGTTTTGCATTCCTGAAGGAACTGAGCAGGCTAACCCTGATTTCACTCAGCAGGCCTCATAGGAAGTAATGAAGTACATCTGTTTAAGTACAGTGAGATACTGGTACTTCATTTACTATACTTCATATAAAATGTCATAAAATAGTGAAAAAACACCACCACAATCTCTCAGAGCCCACCGTAATGTCTTCAAATTGCTTGTTTTATCTAATCAACAGTCAGAAACCCAAAGATTTCCAATTTTCAGTGACATAAAACAGAGAAAAGTAGCAAATCATCACATTTGAGAAGCTGAAACCTGATGATGTTTGGCATTTTTGCTTGATAAAGGACTTTGATGATGATTTATCAATGATCAAAATTGTTGCTGATTCATTTTAAAGATTCATCAACTTATAACTTCAGCACTACTTAACTTGATTGTATATTTTACTCCACTATGTTTATCTGACTGCACTAATTCCACATACTGCAGATACATATTTTCAATTGAACATAAGCTACATATTGCCAGTGTGCAGTACAAATCTTCTAATGTTACCTCAGGAACGATGCCAGGTATGGATTACTGAAAGGGCCCGGGGGCGCCAAGGTGTCAGGGAGCACCTGAGTCAGAGTCTCTGTTTGAAGTGATTGTCAGCATTTCCTGTTGGAAAGTCACAGAGCTCTTTAATATTGCATAGCTACCAACCAAATTAATATTTAATATGTAATATTCAATTCAATATTTGTTTGTTGGTTTATATTACAGCTGCACAGCATACTGAAGCTACACTAACATTACATTAAAACACAGTAAAATTAGTAAAGCTTATGTCAGAACAGCAGAATAGCTCCGCTTTAAGAAAATATAACAAGGAATTCAGGTTGCCTTTGAAGATTTCATATAATATTTGAATGATGAACTATAATATTCCTTATCATATCTGTGCAGAGTGTCAGATTTGGTCAGAGTCAGTCAGCCTCTCTTGTTGTTGTTTGTTGTTGTTTTGTGTCTCTTTCAGTCTGGGTGTCTGTAGGAGGACTGGGGGTTTTTATGTGACTGTTCCCAGGGCTTTGTTGTGTCATAATCCATGCACGAGTGACAAAATGCATTTTAACACATTTTCTAAAGAGTTGAGAAAACAGCCTCATCACAAGGTCTATGGAGTGGCTGTTCTGGAGCTTTCAATCATGTTACAGGATCTTCATCAGTAAACGAAGTTTGCCTAGCTGTCCTGGGATTGTAGGTGCTATTATTTATTTACTCACACTTAAGGACTTCTCGCCCATGTGTGCTGAAAAGCAAAGGTTCAAAGTTCATTCATGTTTAGTCGCTGTTCTGGACTTTTCAGTCACATCACATGATCTTCACTGTTCATCATTTAAAGAGTATTATCTCTTCAACTTCATCCTTCAACTGATCTGAAGGCATGAAAATCCCAAAACTGGAAATAGAAAGTGTCTCCACCAGATTATTTGTCCAATTTTATTATCTCAGTGCAGTAAGATTTTGAATGCAGGACTGCAGCAGAGTGGGGAGATTAAAGATCAGTGTTTTTTCTCCACCATTACCATTGTGTATGAGCCCTTGAGCAAGGCACTTGAATCCCAATTACCCCAGTGGAGCAGCTCAGTGGCCAACAGATCAGACTGTGGTTCTGGGAAAAGTGTGAATGTGAGAGTGTGGAGCAGGGTGTTAGTGCTAAAGGTGAACCTTCTCTGTACAAATAAAGGTTAAAAATGTAATGGAGTATTCCTAATCCTAAACTTCAAACTTCAGTCAAGTCCTAAACCTAAAGCAAGCCCTCTGAAGAGACATTGATCTCTAGAAAATGCCCACACAACAATAGAAAAAGAAAAAAATGGAGAAAAGAAAAGAAAAAGATATGCAGACATATTAACAAACAGGCAGTTGCACAAAAGTAAGAGCCCAAGGCTTTTCTCATTGAGATGGGCTAAAAAGACAGAAATAGATACAAGACAAGTGTGACTTACCACTTAAATGGTTTCCAAGTTCTCTCAAAGTTATCAGAGGAGCCACATATTTCTTAAGTTTGAGATACTGCATCACCTCCCTCAGCCACTGAGTCCAGCTCGATGGATGAGGATTCTTCAAGATGAGAAGGATCCATCTCTGTGCTAACCAAGTGACAAATTTTATTTTGAGTTTAGTTCCAATAAGATTATAATCATTCCCTCCTACTATGCCACAAATAGCTGTCACAGGATCCGACTGAATTACCATTTTGAAAATATCTGACAGTGTTTTGAAGATTTAACTCCCAATAAGTGGATGAATTAGGACATTACCAGAATGAGTGTGCTAGAGAGGCAGCTGAGAGTCACAGTAGAATCTATATATGGAAACATTTTAGAGAGTTTAACTTAGAGAAATGAAGGCGACGCAGAACCTTAAATTGAATGAGGCCGTCCCGGGCACAGATTGAGGCCGTATGCGGCCCCCCCCCCCAGGGCTTTCCTCCGCTGCTCTGCTGTCAAAGCCACTCCCAAATCAATTCCCATGCAATTTCCAATTATGAGTTTTGTAAATTAGACAGGAATTATAAATTAAAGATATTGCACCCCTTCTTGAAGGCTCAAAGAAAAACAGATTCCATGGGACTTTTATCAGGCAAATTGGCAAAGGAAGGTGTGTTAGCTTTAATATAACTACGAACCTGAAGGAATCTGAAAAAGTGGGATTGTGGTAAATTTCATAAGCAAATTTTGTCTTGTTGGTCAAACAGTATTTTTCATGTCATGACAGTGAAGCAAATGGGGTAAGAAAATTAGACACACAGGAGAAAGTAGCCATAAATCTATAAATGACTGAGTCCTCATAACAACTTGATTTGATCCTTTATTTCCTCTAAGATCAAGTACTGTTCATGTGTAGAGCCTCTTCGTGAGAGAGTTTCAGAACCTCAATTTAAGGCTCATTTCCTCATTTTTTCCCCCTAGACAGCAACAAATCACCTGAAGCATACATTCATGTTGAAATCTGGTCTGTCATGAGTAATAGCAGCAAGCTCAGGCTGTTAAAGAGCAGCAGGGTAGGTGAAGTAAAGGTGCACCACAATTTCACAAACTGTCTCATAATACAAACAGGGCAGGTGAACTTTTTTACCGTGGGCTGTGGCTTTGAGAGGAAAGTCCCACCTTGGCCAATAAAATAATCTAACATTCCTCACCCTCATCAGTGAGTCAGATAACTTTAAAAGTATGAGTCAGGAAAGAGATTTAGGGGGGGTCACTGCTGGGTGTGTGCCTAGGTGCTGTAAAACAGAAGCAATTACGCAATAATGATATGATAAATGGGTAATAAACAGCGGCAGTGGTGTCAGAAGTATTTCGATTCTTAACGTAAGTAAAAGTACCAATACAACAATGAAAAAATACTCCAGTATAAGTCCTTCATTCAAAATGTTACTTAAGTTAAAGTTAAAAAGTATTATGCAGAAAAATTGTCTTGTTTATTTTTTGACATATTATTTAATTTATTATTTTACGTTACATCATTAGATCATTAAAATAGATGCAGAATGTGAAATAATGTGATAATTTTACCTCTTTGGGCTTCAAACAGTCATTTAAATGAAACCATATGAGAAGTTTAAAGGGGAAATGTCTCTTTGTTGGAACTGCTAACTCATGAATATCTGAAATGTGACTAAAACTAGACAGTTTTTTTTGTAAAGGGTTACAAGCCAAAAAGAACTTGGGAACCACTGGTTTAATTTGTTTTTAAGTAAAATCCCAACCTGTAAAGTAAGCAGTGACCAAAGCTATCAAGTAAAAAGTACAATATTTACAGCTGAAATGTAGTTGAGTAGAAGAATAAAGTAACATAAAATGGAAATACTTGAGTAAAGTACAATTACTTCAGCAACGTTCTTAAAGATCCCCTCCAGACATTTTAAATCTATAAAAATACTCTTCTTTGAATAATAATATGTGTCTGATATCGTTTGTCCACAATAGAATAGCAATACTTCATTAGAAATTCTTCCAGAATCTATGAATATGTAAATATTAAGTTAAATTATAAGTTAAACTGCAGGACACAAGATGTCTCCTCCACTGTAAATAAAGTTAATTCTAAGAGTATGTCGATTGGAGGCTTCAAGTTTGCACATCACACATTTGTAAGTTGCACACTGGACCACAGTTGGCTCTAAATTGGTTGTGATATCACAAATCATGCTAGTGGCCACTCCCCTTAAATTCATATTGAAGTTGAGCACGGAGAGACTTTAACTCCTTCAACAGATTAATGTGAAAACTCAAACATCCAACTGAAGTAACAATAAGAAAAACACATTTTTGGAAGGAGGGGACTTTAAGTGCAGTACTTGAGTAAATGTACATAGTTAATGTTTCACCAATGATCAGCAGCACATCACAATTATCTGTCTCTTGAAACTATCTCTGCAGTTCTGACGACAGATTTCTTAAAATGGGCATGCTCTTGCAAACTTTTCTGTTGATTGATTGCACAGTCCCTCTATTGCACCCATCCATATAACTTGGATGGCCTCTTGAATTTTGCAACTGCTTTATTCTGCCACCAACTGGCAGAATAAAGCAGTTTCTGTATGAAAAGGAGATGGCAGACTTAACTCATGCTACATCTGAACTAAAACCTCTCCTCCCATCCAATTAGCAGGTCAAAAAAACTAAATACATCTTCTGGTAGTCGATAGACTCTGACACTCTGATATGAAGAAATTGGATTTCTAATATTCTGTGTTTTCCTTTTCTAGAAAATAGTTTCCTCCGGAGACCAAAACAAAGATGACGGGCTCGACTTCAACGAGTTCTCCAAGTATCTGAAGGAACATGAGAAGAAGTTACGACTGACCTTCAAGAGCTTGGACAAAAACAATGATGGTAC
Organism: Thunnus thynnus; assembly: GCF_963924715.1. Lineage (NCBI taxonomy): Eukaryota > Metazoa > Chordata > Actinopteri > Scombriformes > Scombridae > Thunnus > Thunnus thynnus. Next base: position 7,395,021 of record NC_089524.1, on the reverse strand, counting down.
AACATGCTTGATGTTTATGGATATAACTTTATGAACGAATAAATACTGAAAATACTTTGGTTTTGCTGAAGATTTTGCATGTGTGGTGCAGTAATAATGTATTAAACTCCCTCAGAGTGTGAGAAGGGTCAATAATTTTTGTGTTTTTATTTTCAACAGGCAGAATAGACTTCACAGAAGTTCAGCAGTCACTTTCAGATCTAGGGCTAGACATCAGCAAGGAGGAGGCAGAGAAGATCCTTCAAAGGTATTTCTGCTTTGTCTGTTATTGCTCTTAATTTACATACCTGTTTCTACAATATTAGATGAAGACTCTGGTGCAAAAACATGATTTAAGTGTCTGTCTGTGGGACCCTGGCTCGTAAAAAATGCTCTGCTCCTGTCACTTGTGGACCCAAGCAAAAACCTCATGATCCTAAACTAAAAGTGAAAGGAAGTAGTTCATAAGTGCTTCATATGTGAGGGGAGGGGACCAGTGTGAGCGACTGATAACCAGTTCAGTATATAATTGGGCTGGGAAGTGGTCTGATGGTACGTGATAAAGAGCCGGCCAGACGTTTGTATATCTGAGTGGAGTTGAGGATCATTAGTCAGTTAAACTGAATAAATCTATTTGTTAATGTACAGTTTACTGTATGTACATTAATAAAGTATCTTCAGCCTCTCAGAAATGTTTATGCCCGAGGCCCCAAAAACACACATATAAATATAAATATAGACATAACCTAATGTTGTATGTACTGCAGGGTGGTTAATGGTAAGTCAAACCTTGTATTGTCAGAAAGTTTTAAAAGTTTTAACTCAACTGAAGGAATGCCTTGTTAAAAGAATGAATTAAAGTGAACACAAGCAGTGCATGACATCTATATGCAGACTACCAGACCCTGATGATGAAGAACTCACTCAGAATCAGTCTACTTTTGTAAATACTATCTTGTATTTTTTAAAAATGAGTTTGTTGTGGGTTTTTTTTCTTTTTTTTGTAGGTTGGGCTATATATATCTACACTTACTCAGAAGAAGGAAAAAAAACAATGAAACTGATATTTAATGTGATGTGGTTACTATTTACGTGAGTAATGAGTGAGAAAGTTCAACAGTAGAGAAATATTTTTCCCCCAAATGTAGAAATAAATATTTAGATTTCACGGTAGCATTTATTTGAACATCATTGTCCTTGTTATACATGAACACATATTAGAGGCTGTTTACACTTGGTTTTAAATATACATGTACAGGCTATTCTAACTGTTGAGATTGGCAGGACAAAGTCATTTGGCCACCAAAACAACCACCACATCCTGCACTGATGACGTATTTTGCTGTTACATCCTTGTCGCGGATGCATCAGGACATATTAGCGTTTACACTACAAAAGATACATGGTCAAATGCGTCCCAGACCACCTCAGCAAGTGGTTTGAGTCGTCGGATCACAATGTGTCTTGATGGTTGTTCACACTTGTATTTAGTGCTGTCCACTTGTGATCTGATCGCTCAAGACGCAGTGTAGAAGTGTAAAAGGGTCTTAAAATGAGTTGGCTCCTGCTCACAACTATATATCAGCAAGTCAGGCCAAATTTATGCAGGAAGCTGCACAGTATGAACTGTGTTTTTGTGTTTTTGTTTTATTTTGTTTTTATACATCATTATATTATGATTAACAGGAAGGAGATTTACATTATGTACAGAAGCAAACATGACAGTGAAACCGTGAAAGAGAAAGAAGGATGTTCATGACAGTGAATCAGACAAAAAGATTTGTTTGAAAACCGCAGAGTAATTGATGAGTGTCTCATAACTCACTTCAAGGAAGGAAATGACAAATATGTACACTGAAAGCAGCTGAGGACAGACTGATTAAAAGAGAGACCAAAGGAGGGAGAGGGGGAAGAGCTGCATGTTTTCCTTCATTCTTGTTATTTGCTGCATATATTTTTAGAAGATTGTTTCTAAATATACACAAATAAGCTCAGAAATGCTTTGCTTATGCCATTTTGTACAGTCTGAAACAGGACTTTAACTGCAGGGCTTTTCAAGATCAGTCTTCATGACTTGTGACCTAACAAGCTTTCTCATTTTCACGCTCCCTCACCACTATGTCTTGGCATTAAGCAAATCCCCCACTCTCTCTCTCTCTCTCTCTCTCTCTCTCTCTCTCTCTCTCTCTCTCTCTCTCTCTCTCTCTCTCTCTCTCTCTCTCTCTCTCTCTCTCTCTCTCTCTCTCTCTCTCTCTCTCTGTCTCTCTCTCTCACACTCTCTCTCCCTCCCTCCCTTCCCAACTGAGCAGAGCTCTGGAAACTGAATGGGATTTGGAATAGTGTAATCCAGTAGTCATTTGTCTCCCAACAGTTGCTTGAAGGGCTCAATGATATGACCTAAAATTCAGTTAATATAAATCCTCAAATTTACCTTTTTATAACTGTAATACACTTTTAAAAAATATTACTAATTGCATAATGTTTCCTTCCTTGTGCTCTGTGTTAGACATCTATTTCTGGTAGGTGTTAGTGTTGTTGTATGTATACACAAATATTATATGGACGGCCGTAGCTGCCTCAGGAGACACTGGGGTCATGTCCTTAGTATTTTGGGGAATGTCTGGGAAAGAAAATGTGGAAATCAGGGGTGTAAATATGATAAAAAATGTACAACAACATATGAAAAATGTAGGCCTCTTGCTATGTCAGATCCTGTGCTGTATTATATCCTTATATAAACGTGTAATTTTTCAGGAGGTGTGGTTTAAAGAAAGAGGTCACATATTTGATTGATAAAATATAAATTGTATGTTATAAATTTCTACCCCTGCTTTATTCACATCCATGCTTGCTTCTTTGGTAACATTTTCATAAAAAAGGCGCAATTAAAGACATGTCTGTGGTGATCAAATAGTACAATCAGCTGTCATTTTTCTAACCAAACCAAGCAAAGAAAAAAAACTAAATAAAAAGACCCACATCTTATCTATAAAAGCTTCATCTGGTCATGATTATATGGGATTTAGACAAGATCTGTATGTGAATATTGTTACATGAGTACATACAGGTTGGTAAAGGAGTTATAATGTTGGGATTTTAGTTAAATCTGGATTATTGGCCAACCCTGTCTGAAGAAGTTTGCTGGTGTTCTCCCAGCTGTACAACACAAAGTTTATTCAATACCAATGAGCCAATAAATGAGTCAGTTTATTTAAGTCTCAGATAACTGGGCCATTTGTTCAGATTTTAGATGAAAACAAAACAAAAAATGTTTATTTTCCTGTCTATCTTTGCACAGTATTGATGTGGACGGCACCATGACTGTGGACTGGAATGAATGGAGGGAGCATTTCCTGTTTAACCCAGCTACCAACCTGCAGGAGATTATCCGCTACTGGAAGCACAGCACGGTAAGAGGACAGCGTGAGAGGAAGAAGAGAAGGGGTGGGGGATACATTGATTGTTGTATTTAGTTCACATGGTGATACACTCTTAAAACAGTAGACCAAAACCACTTCCTGTATGAGCAATGTAGTGTTCATCTCAGTGCACAGCAATAACAAAATGTAGGATTGTTGATCTGTTGTCATGGTGAAGACACATTTATAACCGTGCATGTATCTTTGAAGCTGAGCATTTTTAACTGATTGTTAACATGTCCCTTGGTTCAGTGAGGTCACCTTGAAGAGGAAGTTATCTGTATTTCCTTTATTTCCTACAAAAATGACCTAAAAGTTGCATTTTATACAATATTTGCCATCTGGAGTCACAAATTCCCTTATGTTACAGTAAGCCAGTTTGAAATTACATATTCTGTACCATGAGAAGTGCTGTAGTTACAAATGAAAATAGCATTTCTGACACATCTCACATCGGTTTTAGCAGGTGGAAGATGTTCACATCTTCAGAAAATAAATCATTAAGTATAATCCTGTTTTTTAAGCTAAAAATGGAAGAGACATAGAGGTTTTCGGTCGTCCGCCCTCAATGTTCTTAGACTGTCTCAGATTGCACTTTAAGAACTTTGGCTCTGAAGGGGAAAGTTGTGAAAGAGATTCATCAGCTGATGCTGGATTTGGTCAAGAACTTTGGCAGCATATCAGTAACTCTGCGTCAACAGATTAGACTCATTCATTCCCACAGAGGAGGTGAGAAAAGGAGGGAGAGAGGTGGAAGAGTTTGTGACCTCTAATTACTTTTAATTAAAATCAGTACTTAAAATTTAAAAAAAAATATTAAAAATCCTGCAGTTTTAAATGGATTTTTCCACATGGAGATTGTTGACTATATAGAAACATACTGTGGCATGACTGCCGTACGTGAAAATACAGCCAGATCCAGTCAATGGCTAATCTCTGACGTTTGCTGTCTCTGTTCACTGGCACAACCTCAGAGATTAAATAAACCTTTGGCTGCTAAACTTGGCTGAGATAAGCTAATTTCAGTCTGACCTGAGGGGGGAGATTATCTCGTCAGTGGGATTGGGACATGACAAGGAGAGAGGAAGTGAGTCTAGAACAGGATAGGGCAAAGGTGACGTAGATGGGAAGAGACACCGATGAGACTGAAGCAGTAGTTTGTCACATCGATGGCAGTAACAGCTTCCCAATACTTCCAGTATTCACGCCAATGGTTACTGACGGCTGGAGATTCAGTATTTCTCCTCTCAGGCTAGAGTGGATCTGCAGACCCTTGGCATCTGATTAGAAACGTGTAAAGGATCCTGATCAGTTTAGGAGGGAACTTTTACAAATTTGGGACTATACTGTGCTGGATCAGCAGCTTCATTAAAGGCTTGAGATGGCCATGGCTCTGCTGCAGCCTCAGCAACAGCAGAGAAGCTGGTTCATCCTCGACTTTGACGAAGATGGGATTTATGAAGTGGAGGTGGATATGGTAGGTTCTTAAAATGTGGTTTTAGTGTCTTTATGGAGCCTGGTACATCGGTCTGACTGATAAAATATCATCTAAATTTAAGTTATCACAGATACTACATATATATTTCTATTGGTGTATGTGTCAGCTTACAAAAAACAAGAAATTTCTGTACAGAAATGTCCGAGATATGTTCAAGATAATTAAGAAACTTTTGCCATGAAGTAGTTTGTCCACCAAAGAGCACTGACAAGTTTATGTCCCGCTCAGTACATGTCTTGGTCACAATTCTTTAATAACTAAATATAAATAACTTAAGAATTTTGACTGATATATTGTTGTCAGATCAAAGATTCGGCATCATTCAAGCTCTGCTTTGCACATACAAGTTTTGTAAGGAGTTTGTGCAGCATTTTTCCGTCATATACACCATCTGAACACCTGAACAATCTGATGCCCTCTAATACAACAGATGTAATAGAAAAGTGTTAATTAACTTTGGTTTTGAGGATGCTGTTGGTGGTGCAGCTGTTGGATTGGATTAAAACATATTCTAAAGTTTCCCGTACATGTTTTATTTTCCCCCAGCCCTGCATGAATGTATGAAGAGACGTGATAAAATTAAGAACACCTCACAGTAAAAGGCTATTTAGAACATCAACAAAAACACCACCAAGTTCATACTCAGTGCTTTTCTGACACAATCTCAATAGATTAAGCTTCTTCACAAAGGCTATCATGTATGTTTTTACTGCACAGGTGTTCATGTTATTGTGTCCACTGTCTGTGTCTCTCCTTAAGTGAAGGGTGATGTTGCCTGACAATGTTGTTCATCAGAAGATATGCAGAAGGAAATATCATTTAATAACTGATATTGATTTAACATTTGTTTAACATTCATTTTATTTAACTGAACTGAAATTAGATTACTGTAAATGCAGAGTGTCAGCGCTCTTTCATTTTCACGTCAATGATGCAACTGGATTTAAGTGCTGTGCAGTGATGTAATCGATCTCACAGCATGTGCTTTTATTGTAGTTGTGCAACATTTTGGGTGAGGACAAGGTGTGTGTCTGGTCCTGCCAGGCTTTACGTTCAAGGTGAGGCTTTGAATCATACTGTATGTGGTTTTGAAGCTGTGTGATTGAGTTTAAGTCAATCTCAAAAGTATGCTTCAATGGATTTTAAATTATATTTCAAGCAAACCAAACCTGTAGTGAAACTGACCATCTCAAGTGAAAATAATCATATTCACCATTGCCATAAAGCACACAGTAAATGAACAGAGATCTGCTGGCTTTACAGATTCTAATAGATTAGTTACGCAGCACTAAGATAACAAACAACACATATTTTGGCTTTAAATAGGCAAATATCAGTTGGCGCGGCTACAGGCCACTGAGAAATTTAGCCTTTAGTGTGAAATTGTCAGTTTGAAGGGTAATTAAATGTTCCTTCAGCTCACTGTTGATGTTTTGAAACACAGTTCATGAATAAATATCCCTGACTGTGAGTTAACTGTATCCTGTTGTGTCTAGGTGCTGGACATTGGTGATAGTCTCGCCATCCCAGATGAGTTCACAGAGGAGGAGAAGACCACTGGTCTGTGGTGGAAGCAGCTATCGGCGGGGGCCATGGCAGGCGCCGTGTCCCGTACAGGCACCGCCCCGCTGGACAGAATGAAGGTCTTCATGCAGGTGTGTCAGATCTTCATCATAAATCACATTTAGAATAATATTTTTTGTTTTTTTTGGTTCCAGGGGTAATTAAAGTTACTCCTTAAAGGATAGTGTAACTTTCAGACCAAACAAATGTATGGTTTTAATTCAAGCAGTAGTAGTGTGTAGTGTGTGTAATGTGATTGTACAGTTTGTTATTGGCTCAAATGAAACAGAATTACAATATAATGGAGAGAAACAGCTCAGATGGATAATGTAAAAATGATTCATTCTTATTAGGTGGAACTAATTTTTATTATACTTTACATACTGCTTACAATTATATTTTCTTCTGAAAGTCATGACTTACAGTAGCAAGGTATTTTTGTTTCCAGGTGCATGCCTCCAAGAGCAACAAAATCAGCCTGGTTGGTGGTTTCAAGCAAATGTTAAAAGAAGGAGGCGTGACGTCTCTGTGGAGAGGAAACGGTATTAACGTCCTGAAGATCGCCCCCGAGACGGCCATTAAATTCATGGCCTATGAGCAGGTAAATCAACTTCAGCTCCCCAAAAAAACAAATACAACATGCACCTCAGGCTTGGCTGGAGCGTGTTGATGTAACTTTTTGATATCAAAGACCATAATACTGTTAGATCATAGTCATTGACTTTTCATGCAACACTTCCTTGTCACTGTTTTCCACCAGTATAAGAAGCTGCTGTCCAGTGAACCAGGGAAGGTCAAGACCCACGAGAGGTTCATGGCTGGATCGTTGGCTGGAGCAACAGCACAAACAGCTATTTACCCCATGGAGGTGAGCAGAGGTGGCACTTTAACAACCCAGAAACATGGAGGGTTTGTGTATCTGTGTTTGTCAGGCAACTTATCACAATTAATGGGATACATAGGTTTACAGTATACGTTGGTTTGTTGCTGTGTTAAACATAGAAATAATCAAATCAAAACAGAGTTATAAAGTGTTTTACATTGGAAAACCAAGATAAAACAAGCACATAAAAATGTATAAAAGCATTCCACTAAAAATTCAGTTAATTAATAAAACACCCAACAACATTTAATTAAGGTAAAATGGTGAAATAATCAAATAGAACATCTTTAATAAGTATAATGTCAGCTTTGCTCTTTTGCTGTTCAACTTTTTGAGTCTGTGAAGTGTTAACAAATACAATAACATTGTCATATGAACCTGCGTTATTTCTACCATTTTAAGGACTTAATGATTGCCAGTGTTTTAAAAAAAATCATTACACTTTCACAAATGGTGAAAACAAAAACACTGAAGTTAGAAACACAAACATCTTATGTGACAACAGTGTAGAGGACCATAGGAACTACAGGAGCAAGCCAAGCAGAGCATGAGTTTTCAGTATGATCTTCAATATAAATAATCTTTTTCAGTATGAAACACATATTAAAAGGTGGCAGTAAAAGGTTATACATTCTCAGCATTCACACGTACAGACCATAGATTGGAGCCCTTCCTCTTAGTGAAAGCAGCCTCTCTGATTGATGATCTTTGTCCATTCAGGTGATGAAAACCCGACTGACCTTGAGGAAGACGGGACAGTACTCAGGAATGTTCGACTGTGCCAAGAAAATCCTGAAGAAGGAGGGAGTGAAGGCGTTTTATAAGGGCTACATTCCCAATATTCTGGGCATCATACCCTACGCTGGGATAGATCTGGCAGTGTACGAGGTACGTGGAGATGAATAATCTTTCTGATGTAAAGCACTAAATGCAGTACTCAATCTCGTCCTCATCACACACGCAAACACCTCTCTGATCCTCACCAGAGCTTGAAGAACGTCTGGTTGGCTCGCTACGCCAAAGACACAGCCAACCCAGGTATTCTGGTGCTGCTGGGCTGCGGGACCGTCTCCAGCACCTGTGGCCAGCTGGCCAGCTACCCCTTGGCTCTGATCCGCACCAGGATGCAGGCACAAGGTACACAGAACCAAACCTCATTCAAAATTTAGCCAACTTTCAAATTAGAAATGATGGAGTACAACTATTGCCACAATGTTATAAAGAGTCATTGAAAAGTAGTTAGTATGTTTCATTAAAAATTACTTTTGATTTTAAAAAAACACATTTTGTTAGGTATATAATCTCTAAAATGCCAGTAAGTGAACTAAAAAGGGAATATTCTGTTATGGGTAAACGAATAACATTTAAAAGGCAGCAAAAATTGAGTTAACATTACTAAAGGCTCATAAATATTTCTTTGAACAGTGTTCAGGTCTGCCAACTAGAGCGTGTCACATTATAGGTTTAAAGATGGCACATATTGCAAACTTTGAGGTAAATGATTGATTGTGATTATTAAATGGGGACAAAGTAGAAAGTAAGTAATGGAGTAGGTCAACATTTTGCACTTTGGCAACAAAGCAGATAAGAATATTTCCCAAAATGTCTGAACAATTCCTTTTTAAAGGACCAGTGTGTAGGATTTAGTGGCATCTAGTGGTGAGGTTGCAGATTGCAACCAAACGAATATTCCTCCCCTCAACGCCTCCCTTCCAAGCGTATAGGAGACCCTTCAGTGGCCATGAAACTCGCGAATAACGTGAAAGGCCCTCTCTAGAGCCAATGTTTGGTTTGGCCGTTCTGGGCTAATGCCAAATGTCTAAACATGGCGGGCTCCATGGAAGAAGACCTGCTCTCTATGTAGATATAAAGGGCTCATTCTAAGCTAAGGAAAACACAACAATTCTTATTTTCAGGTGATTATACACTAATGAAAACATGCGTATGAATATTGTATTTAATTTCTGCCGATAGATCCCCCTAAATCTTACAAACTGGTCCTTTAAGTGCTGACTTTCAACTTTTGATGTTTAGATTAGCACTACCTACTATGGATATGTACACTAACAGTTTATAGTCCACCCTTTAACCTCAGTCATTGTTTCATTTCAAATAATAGTACAGAGCCAAAACATTAGATAATATGATAATGTCCAAATACACAAGGATTTTTTTATGATGCTGATTTTACTCTGTTTTCTCAGCGTCCATGGAAGGCTCAGAGCAGCTGCCAATGAACCTGATGGTGAAGAAGATTCTGGAAAAGGAAGGCTTCTTTGGACTTTACCGTGGCATCCTGCCCAATTTCATGAAGGTCATCCCGGCTGTCAGCATCAGCTACGTGGTGTATGAGTACATGCGGTCTGGCCTGGGTATTCAGAAGTAGAGAGCAGAGCATTTTTATTTTGAAACACTTCCCTTCCAACATATTCGGGAAACTGTCATGTAAGGAACTTGTTTACCTGTAGGTCACCAAAGTCTGGACTCAAACTGCTGCAGATGGAGCCATTGTAGAAGTTTTTAAAGTAATTGCAGGACTTTGACTAAACACTTGAGCCACGATGCAAAAGACATTGTTTAAAAAATCCTGTAGCACTAACAAAGGGCTCACGATAAATAACGGGACTTCTACAATGTTTCCAACTATACTAAGTTTGTCCAAACTGCGTTTACAATGCACCCGCGGCTCAAGTCTCGGAGCACATTTCGGGTCAACTGACTTTCAGTAAAATCAACCAAGGAGGTAGATATTAAGAATCTGAACACCAAAAACACTTGGAGAGGTTTATTTTGATTTATTTCATTACATATTTGTTTTGTTTAATTGTTGATTTGAGTAGAAATGCCAATATTTTTATATCAGACATTTTAAGTATGAGTAATATTATGTCACTTCACCAGAAATGTGTCACATGTTCTTCTAAAAATTGACCAAAAAGCACCTTATTGTACCAAACCAAGCCATCACCTGGTAAAGTGGAACACCAGTGGAAGTGGAATAACACTTTTTTTGTTCTTTTTTTGCTATTTCATTATCATTATCAAAAGTAGACAGAGCAAAAGTGAAAAAATATTAATTTCTAGACAGTCTGTCACCTTTATAAAGAGTCCTAAAATATTGTGTAAAATGTTCCTTTTGAATGGAGAGTTGTTTCACTTAGAAATCTGAGGAAACTTTTGAAGTGCAATAATGTGTTTGCTCAATTCACATTCTGTTAATGTTTGACACAGGTGTGTCCTTTTCAGGAATGAGGAGTTCACCTGAGTGTTGTTGGTTCCACAAGGGCTCCTTTAAATGACATCATTATTGCACATTTTTCAGTCAAGTTGGTGAACAGGAAGTAACGTGCCTTATGTGATTTTTCTCAGATATCTGTGAATGTCTCAACCCTCCATTTCTTTTGCCTTTCTTTCCGATATTTGGTGAATTAGATTCTGGTGTTTACATGAATAAAAACATTTGAGTACAAAAGCGAGAAGATTCGAGTGCATTTACTGAGGTTTGTTTTTCAAAGTGGAACAACATATAAAAGCTAATAATTAGTCAGTTGTGATAGCGTTCACCTACACGTTGTCATTTGATGGTGTGCAGGTAACGCCTGAGACTTTAAGTACAGATTACTCTAGTTTAGATCTTACGTAATACTCTTTTTCCCAGTGATGTCAGTCCTCCTGACTTGAGCTGTCTGATCCTGCGAGGAAAAAAAAAAAGCATCTGTGTTTACACCAAAGAAATTGATCAGAAAAAAGATGATTGCTTTTCCAGCTTTCCAGTTCTAGCTGAACAACTTGAAAGTTACAGTTTTGATAACTTATTATTTGAGTCAAGTAAATAAAATTGCTGGATGAGCTTCTCAAATTTCTTCAGCATATTCTGACATTATAAACTAAACACTTGAGTGTGGTTCTTCTCGAGGGGCTCAGTCCTGATGAAATCAAGGACAGCAGGACTTTTTGCTCCTCTAGCATCCCCATTTTTTAAAGAGGGAAATCTGGCTGATGAGGCCCAGCATTTTAGAGGAAACAGGCAAATTTAAAGCATATTTTTTTCTCTGGTGACTTATGAATTCACAGACTATAAAATATTATAGATAAAAATCATCCTTAGTCAAAACAAGAACAGTATGTTTAAAGTTACAAGTGCATTTATTTGATAATCATTGAGCATGAACTTGTTCCACATTCTCAGTCCATTTTGTTCAGTTCTTTAAATGATGATGCAAATGTAGAATTTGACTTTGGCGCCTCCCGGTGGTCAAAAAAAGTCACTGACAAACATTTATTCCATCAGAATAATTTAAGGATGGTTCACTAACATACAAAAATTCTACACATAAAAGGCTTTGAAGTAATGTCCTGAGGAGGAATTTTGTTAGAGAGGAAACATCCATGAATATATTTCATTGCAGCCTCCTTATGAAAGATGGCTGCACATGAAACGTTCTGCTTTTACAGAGTTGAGTTCATGATCTGTAAAATGTACAACATAACTTACAGCCTAACAAAAGCACACAGACAGTCATTAAGATGGTCAAGTGGGGCAGAAACTTCCAATATCAAGAAAAAACTTGAAGTTTGATCATTGAAATAAAAACATAGTAACACTGTTTTGCATATTTTTTATACTATTAATCTGAGAAAATCTTCTTTTCTGGGTAAATTCCATTCATTATGAGTGTCCCTACAAGAGAAAAAAATGCCACGGCGGTCAGGACGGAGCGCAGGGCTTTGAACCAGCTGGGGTAAGTGGGCAGCAGAGACAGATCATAATGCAGCGAGATTCCAAGTCCCATGATAACCATGGTGGCTGCAGGAACGATGCTGTCGCTCATCAGCATGGCCACCCAGGCTATCAGGGAGGGAACCACGCTGTTGGCCAGGTTTATCCAGTCAGGTTTGGCAGGGCTGCTCTCAGGAAGTGCAAATCCCCAGCGAGCTCCACCCAAGAAGGAAACGATAGAGGCGCCGTAAGCTAACTGGGCGTAAGCCAGCTCTGGGAAGTACATCTCACTCATAGCCATGAGCAGAGTCGGGGAAACGAAGGGGATCAGCCCTGCAAACCCCAGGTACAGGGCAGGTTTGGGACTCTTCCACAAGTCCTTCATGTCATAGCGGAGCAGATCCAGCTCTCTGGGAGGCGGTTCAGGCTTTGGTCGCTTCTTCTGCCTCACAGCAGAAGAGTGGAAATGTTGGTTCCTCACTAAAAATGCAGCACAATGAGTCTGGGTCCTGTGGAAGGGCTCAGTCCTCATGAAACCAAGTATAGCAGCAGTTTTTGCTCGTCCAGCAGCCCGTTCTGCACAGGGCAGCCTGGCTGATGAAGCCCAGCAGGTCCCTGGGCTGCTGGATCCACCATCAGAAGCTCCAGCCAGGGATGATATCCAGCATCTTTGCGGAGGACCTGCCCAGTGCAACACCTGAGAAATACACATTCATTTTAAAGATGTAGCAATTTTTTTAAATCAAATATTAGTTTTAAAATGTTTAAATATTAGGAATATGAACAACAGAGCTTTGAAGCTGGAAAATCACAAATGCTCCATTACCTTCTGGGCAGTAAAGGTGCTCCTTCTAAATATAACAGAGAACATCTGATGAAAAATGTAAACAGAGATCAAGTTAGTCAGAGAACAAACATACACATTACAGGCTAATTCACTCAATGTTAAAATAACAAACATAGCCCAAGTTGACTCAAATAGCTTGTTTTGTCTAACCAACGGTTCAAACGTAGTCAGTTTATCATTAGAGAGGACCAAAAAACTGAAAATATTGACTTTTGAGAAGCTAGAACCACTGTATTGTTGGCATTTTTGCATAAAAATATTACTTAAAGATCCCCTCCAGACATGTTAAAGATGTATCTAAAATACTCTAGTTTGAAAAATGATTTGTGTTTAATTTGTTTTTTTCCACAAAAAAGGTTAAATTATCTTGTTAAAATTCTTAAAATGACATTCTCTCCTTCTCCCTATTTAAAATTTCCAGAATCTAGAAATATGCAAATGTGTTTAATCTCTAAAGTTTAACTACAAGACACAAGATGTCTCCTACTTCACTGTAAAATCCGTAATCTGTGTTTGTGCACTGGAGGCTTCAAGTTTCCACATCACACTTATGTAAGTTGAATATTGGGACCAGGATTTTGACTGATTATCGAAAACATTGCAGACTATTTTTCTGTCTATTATCTAATCGATTAACCGACTAATTATTCCAGCAAAACAAAACATTTTACATCAAATCTCCTAAACAACTCCACCCAACTCACACAAAGATGCATCGAGCCTGAACAGGACTCTGTGAGCCTCTAAGGGGTGGTGCTCTTTATTGAACTCAATAGAGAAACTGTTGAGTTTGTTTGCATCAAGAAAACAGTTAAAGGTCGGACCAGCTGGCCCAGGGCAAATATTAAACCCGGTGCTGAAACCAGTCAAACCAGTCTATCATTACTGGATTTATCTCACGGCTACACTGACAACTAACCAGACAAACTAGACTGTCTGAATAATCAAAATATAACTGCAGAGACTGACTGACTGTTAACAGCTACATAACTGAAGCCTGTTTGGTGGCTCACATTCCTGAAACACTCACACTGAAATTACCTCTGTTTCAGGTTGAAAACCTCATATTTTAGACACTTATTCTCCCGGAGGTCAGCCAGAAGGTGCTTCGAGCTGGGAACACGTTGGTACGCAGGTTTATTCTGTCCGTGTTCACCATGAGGCGTAAAACGTCAGTTCCATCACAATACAGTGAAGCTAAACAGAAGCGAGTTAGCCGAATAAATACGTATTAACTGAATAGCAAAAAAGGAAACTTGTTACAAACATATATGTGTACGTTATTTCTTCCAATTGGGCCATTTTTTGTACTTCACTTTATCGATTAGCGTCACCGAAGACGATCTGTCATCGATTAACAGGACTGCTGACTGAGTGCTTCGTTCAGTTAAAGGAAAGGTTCACAATTTTTCAAGTCTGTCTTAAAACAACAATCAGGTGTCCATATGAACACTGGAAGAGGTTTTCCTCGCTGTAATCATTCCTCCTGTTCATACTGGCGATTAAAAGATCCCCTTCAAATGTGCTTTAAATGTACGTGATGGGGGACAAAATCCACAGTGTGTTCACACAGTCATTTAGTGCAAAAATAAAGCTTATATGAGGCTTCAGCAGTCTGAGTTAGTCATATCAAGTGGATATCTGCCACATTTACAGTTTTTTTTAGCATCAAATTCCCTCTTTGTGTTTCCTCGGACAGTGTTTCCCTGTTGAGCTACGGTGGAAGTATAGTAACAAAAAGAGGGACTTTGGCACTAAAAAGACTGTAATGTTGAATGATATCTACTTGATTTGACTCATTAGGATGGCTGAAGCTTCATATTAGCTTCAGATAAACTTTTAAATACATTTTTGCACAGAAGGAGGACTGTGGATTATGTCCCCCATCACTTACATTGTAAGTGCATTACAAGGGATCTTCTAGTGGTCAGTATGAACAGGAGGAATGATAACAGCAAGAAAAGCATGTCAGTGTTCATTTAGGCACCTGAATATTGTTTTTTTTACTTCTGTGCATTTTATTGTTTTATTATTACTATTATTGTGCATCTTCTATTGTTACTCTGTACTTCTACCTTTACCTCTGTGCTCCTCTTTGCCTTATTTTTATCTGCCTTGTTGTTTTTTGTTTTTTTTTTGAAAAGCACTTTGTAACATTGTTAAGAAAAATGCTATATAAATAAAGTTCATTATTATTATTATCAAAAGTTTTATGACACACTTGGACAATTGTATCCTACAGACATGATGAACGTTTGATTGATTTGTAAATCCAAAAATGACAAAGACCTGTATTTTGTTTAAAATCTTCACATAAAATGTAAGGAGCCAAAACTGTCAACTTTTTGTACACCTATTATGTAGAATACATAAAAACTTAAAAACGAAATGTAAATGAGGATGAAATTATAACATTATAGGCTATATGATAAGAAATATGAGCACACTAATTCTGAGCTACTTAAGTTAGATAAAATGTTACCAAGTGATTTATAAACCAGAGAATGAATTTAAAAATCAATTTGAAAATTAACTTGTATCCCAGAAACTCTATAATGTCAAATCTCTAACCTATACTGTTGTCTCATTTTCTCTTTTGCAACAGTTTCAAATTTGCTGTCAATATAAGACAATGCTCAACTCATTTGTGGTTTCAAGGCTGTTAACATTTCCAGGTGAAGCAGCACTGAGACTCTGAAGTAAAAAGGACATTTTAGTAATAATGCTGCTTTAAAATGGGACCCATATTCTTATTCAAACCAAATGTAATAATAAACTTTAGCAAGTGAAATAGATGTAGTCAGGAGTAGTGTCGTGTTTGACGCAGCAGATGTACCTTTAATTACATCGTCACAAATTTGACAACAATTATCACAACAGAAATGGCTCCATCATGACACCATCACAGGTTATAAATCTAATTTTATTCACTGAGGTATTGATCGGAGTAGAACACTATACACTAAAGCCTGACAATGACTGATTTCATGATGAATCTGTCTGTCAGATCTTGGTTAGTATCGTAACACCCTCCAATTTCAGGTGAATCGGTGCTGGTGAAAAAAAAAAAGATAAAAATTCACAAGTAGTCCAGAATTCTCTGAGCTTTATTCCACTTTTTCTGCTGTTCACAATGCTGCAATTTCTCTTTTTTTTTCTTTACAATGCTTAGCAAAGATTACATCAGTAAAATACAGTCTTCCAGATATATATATACTTTAATAACGCATCAGACAAGTTAGTACCATATAAGAAAGCCCACATACACTATAAAAGAGTATATAAAAGAGAAGTGCAAAATCCCAGTGGTAGTCACATGCATTCTCATTGATGTTTTAAAATAATATCAGTGTAAAATATTATCTTGTGGCACAGCCAGATATGAAAAAAATCTTTCAATAACCCCACTAACTGAGACAATAGTTTGGAGTGGAAATACGTTACAACACATTTGTTTAAAACCATAGATAACTAGTGAAATTCATCGCTGTGTCAGTATCACTTATATGAACCTTTTTCACACAGATATACAAGATGTAAGATTTTATTGATGGTGTCGGTACAGGAACTTTATCACACAGAGGCATATTAAAACTGTCTCACAGTCTTCGAACCCCTTCAGACTTACACACAACACCAAAATGCGCAACAGGGGGCAGTCATGCAACAGGAAATAGTTTCTTACCTCAATAGAGAGACTCAACATCTTGATACTCTCTCTCTAATATTGTATATTTTGCCAACAGGTTTGTTTATGTTTGTCTAGATATTAAAACATAACATTTAAAGATAAATATCATGGCCCTATCCCATCTGCTTTTCATATGTATATCAAAAATAGAATCTATATTTATTGATTTAATGAGTTCAGTGAAGTCACTAAAAATGCAAGAAATACAAACAAACACAGCGAGAGGAAAATCAATCTAATCTAATCTAACATTCAGATCTAATAATGAGAAGATGGAGTGATTAGTGTTTGCAAGAGAGTAAATGAGTATCCCTTTAAACCCGAGCTCTATCATTTCACCAGCTTTGTTAGCTAATTCACACACTGCAATCAATAAGCTCTTATGCCAAAATGTATAATCGTAGCATAAAGCAAGAAACTGTCGTCCTCCTAAAACTGGAATAAACACAGGAAGAAGAGCCACCCTCAGGTTCTCACAGCCGCAGGAAGTGCTCAGACAGTTCTATTGTTCTGAAAGACAAACAGTATTATTAATATCTTAATGTGGTTTAATCACAAAAATGTAATCCATCTCTGTTTACAAACACAAATCCTCAAGCAGTAAGCAGTTACATAATTCATTGGACTCCTGGTTAATGAATTCTTCTCAGCTAATTGAAGATTACAAACCAAATCTATCAAATCTGGAATTAAATGGTCAATATGCAATATATTAATTAGAATTTTAACTGTTTTGGCGAGCATACAACAACAAGCTTATTTCTGTATATTTCCCTAATATTATTTATTGTTTGCTTTAGCATAGTGTTTGTCTTTTCCTTTATTTAACCAGGTAAACGTCTAATTGAGAGATCTAAGAGAGATCTGGCAAAGGCAGCAGAAAAATAAATGTTACAAACAATAAAACATTTATCTCACAGTCAATTGTCTTTCCTCACCTGTGTTTCTTTTATGTCTGTTTTTAGTTTAGTGACTGAATAGGCTACTGCAAATGTTTTAAAGACACGGAAATAAAAAAATAACTTATAAATAAATAAGTATATTAATAATAATTATTGTATAGTATCAGAAATTTGGATTGAATTCAGATCCTCCTACAAATTCCTCTTTTAGACTCTGAACTGAAGTGAACCATTCTCATCTCAGAGCAGATACTGACCTGTTCACAGCAGGTACAGCAGTCTCCACACAGAGCTCCCAGCAGGCCATTCACCACCTGCACAGCACACAGCACCGCCTGGATTATACCCATGATCAGCAGCACAAGGAACAGGGAGACATGCCAGCGCACTATATTGGGCGGCTCTGTGCACTTCAACCAGGATTCTTGGTCGCCCAGGTAGTTGCTGGAGAGGGAGGGTGAGATAAAAACAGCAGGTTTGTGTCTGTAGACGCTTTAATTTGATAACTACAACATCAATAAAAACGGTTCAATTTCTTCAAGAGTGTTAGTATTTGCTTTTTTAACAGTTTAAGGGGTTGGCTGACCCAGATTACACATACAAAAGATTTCTGCCTCTACTAGAAGAGAATGGAATTTCATTTGTGCTGCCCAAAAAAATATATTTTTTAGATTTATATTTAGGGTCCCTCTTGATGACGGGACCTCAAGATTATGTAATAATGTAGGTGTCACTATGTCCCTATGTCATAAATTTGATATTTTGCTTTAGTGATGGATACAGTATCACCAGACATTATAAATGAATCAAACTACCACAATCTAATTGCCTGAAGGTGAAGCCCTCAGGACTCCTGAGGGAGTCCTGAGGGCTTCTGGGGGGTCCCAGAGGAGTTTGCCTGGTTGGTAATCCAGCCTTGGTCTGTGGATTAGCAGGGACACTATTACTGGAAGGAGACGTCATCACTGAATTTCATTTTCTCAGTCTGTTAAGCAACACAAATGGAATTCCATTCGCCTCCATTGTATTGGGGTGGAGTTAAATTAAAAAAATATACTTTTTTGTAATTTGAGTCTTTACATCTTTCAATGATAAAATGCTTTTGTGGACATTATTTTATGAACAGTTTATTAGAAACAAATTAAATAAGATGTATTATCTCCAATCTACTGTTAATGTGACTGAATTTTTTCAGGTTGAAAGAAACCATCTCCATCATTTCATTCATGGTTATATGTGTAATTTAAAATAACAAATTAGTTCTTTGAAATGTCTTAGATTTGTGTGTCTCACGGTCTCACCCATCGGAGAAGGGATAGGTCCACTCAGTCTTTGACCCGTTTTTAAACAGACACAAAGGTCCGTGGCTAATGGCAATAGAAGAAACTATGACGGAGTAACCGGCCCCCAAAACACCCACAGCTGCAAACAGTATGGAGCTCAGCATCTACAGAGAGAGAGAGAGAGAGAGAAAGAGAGAGAGAGAGAGAGGGAAGGAAGGATTGAGCAGTTACTCATATTGGGAATCAATACCTTTTTTCAATCTCACTTTTAACTTCTTAAACAATGACAACAATGAAGTTATTCTCTTGGTGTGCAGACACCAGGCTGGGGGTCATGAACGCAGCACGTCCAACACAGAGATACTGAGATGGTGTGTGTGTGTGTGTGTGTGGAGTGATCTGACAAACTTTTGTTTGCCGATTCTTTCCTGGACCCCACACACACTCTCACACCTACACATTCCTGAATTATCGATCAATATGTGTGTCCGCACCAGCACAATACAAGCTCTGTGCGAGAGAGTCATGTGAAACTCCCATCAGAGGAAGGTCTTGTTACAGTGATTGAAATCTCATCAATTTGTGTGAGTATATTCAGTGTGTATGTGTGTGTGTGTGTGCAGCCATTTATTGCTGTGTAAATCAGGATGGGTGTGTACTGTGTCATTGTGTTTGCTTTCCATCGAGTGTGGAAACAGTTACAGGTAACAGGTGACATATAGTAGATCCACAGGGACAAATGGGTCAAATAAAAACACAGCAGTGTCTTAACACCCTGCAAATCTCAATGTGCATGTCTAATTTTTTTGTTAGGCCATTCATGAGGCTCGTTATATTCATTTTTTTTACCCCTTTTCACAAAAAAACAATATTTCTAAATAGATTGGCTCAAAGTGTCTTGGTGTAGTGGCTGGCACAGTTCTGAGTAATAGGATTGAAAAAGAAAAATGTGTTAAAAATTAAAATAAGATACTGACTGTGCACCAGAGTCCCTAAAAATAAAAAGAAAAATGTGCATAGCAAGCAGATTTTTATAATTAGATTTCCACCTGAATTACATTTTCTTAAATCAGATTTTCTCCTGTTTTCTTTATTCAAAATGAACACCAATAAAATACTGAAAATAACGACCCATCGCAATAATCACATTGAAGCTGCAATGATTGGCTGCCAACTATTAAATCAATCGCTAAATATTTTGATAATCGATTAGTCGTTTTAAGCAAAAAAAAAAAAGGTCCAAATTCTCAGATTTCAGCTTCTAAGATGTGAATATTTCTGGTTTCTTTAGTCTTCTATGACAGTAAACTGAATATCTTTGGGTTGTGGACTGTTGGTCCGGACAAAAGAGGACATTTTAGGACGTCGTCTTGGGCTTTGGGAAACAGTGATCAACATTTTCCACCATTTTGTGACATTTTATAGATCAAACAAAATAACAATAATTAAAATAATCATTATTTGCAGCCCTAATTCATTTCTATGTGGCAATATCCAGTACCAGTTTAAACCATTGATGAATTTAACAGTGAGGTGTCCAAACAAAAAAAATATTTTTGTCCTGCTCAGGAGTCCTTAATGCATGTACATTCATATACAAATCTGAGTAGCTGTTGTATATACAGAGTATTGGCTCTAATGGCTCAAATTTGTCTTTTTGGGATTATTTTTGATTGTGTGTGTTTGTCTTTCTGTTTTTTTTTTCCTCGAAAGGATGTATACAGAAAAAAAGTCTTTGTGGATGACCTGCATTTCTGAACTTCAGGTGTAGCAGTCAAATTGTACTGAAGTATCACTCCAAATTGTTAGGCTGTTAGGCAAACTTATCCTACGCTGCGACACCACATTCCGCAGTCATTTTGGGACCCATTCTAGTCTTCGTGAGCCAAATTTGAACTCTTGCCCAACTTTTGTGCTGCTGTAAATAATCATTTCATTATGGTGAGAAAACAAAAGAAAAAAAAAACACCCCCTCACCGCAAATCTCCGCCCACAGCTTCCGTTGCCACAGCAACCACAGCAGTCATTGTTCTTCAGACCCAGGAAGACCATAGCTGGGAAAATCATCTGTTGCCCAAAACCCACCCCAAGTTCAAACACACGCACGCACGCACGCACGCACACACACGCACACACACAGATAGAAACAGTTGAGCAGATGATGAATTCTTTCTTCCTCTAGTGTGTGCAAGTAAAATGTCCTACCATAATCTTTAGAATATACAGTAGAGTTCATTATCTACTCATTGTTTTAAGCTGCATTAGTTTTCACCAGGATAAGCTCATTTTTTTCTGCAAATATGCCATCAGAATAATTTGAAAGATGCTATAAACACAAAAAGTCTAAACAGCTTCATACATAGAAAAACAAAAAACAAAAACATTTCTCTGATATATTTTGTTGCATTTCTAATATTTCTAATGTGAACTAGCTGTATTTTGCAGACAAGATCATTAACTATTACAGGCGGCGCAATACTCTAAGTATGAATTTTCATCCGGTGGTTTTTAATTTACTGTATTTGTGAATGTCCATATTAGAATTAGCATTCATGTGCTATGGTCACGAGATATAAAATTAGAAAAAAATATCTCCTGTGATGATAAATACAGCTGATATCATGCAGTGTACATACTCCAGTGTTGTAATTTTAACATATACTCACGAACAATCCAGATCCAAAAATGCCTCCAAAGTACCACACTTCTTTTGTGATGTGTTCGGTGTCCCCAGCCTCTCCACCAGGAAAGAAGAGCAGGACATTGCACAGCACACACACAATCGACAGAGGTATCAGAGTGATCCCCAGACACTTGGCAAAGTTGCCTGAACACATTCTGACACTGATGCTTGATCTGCCTCTGATAAAAAAAAACAACTCCTGGGGTTAGAGAAGTATCTCGTGGACTTCAAAACTCCACTTAAGGTGATTCTTCAAAAGGACGGAATTAAAAAACTAAACTAAACTGACAAAAACAAGGATCTGGCTTCTAAAACTGAAGGTCAGGATTCAGTCTGGTCCAGTCTTTGTCTGCTTACCAAGCTGGTCAGTCGTTAAAAAATCAATACACTGGAGAATAACAGTACACCTGTTGGCCCTACCTATAGCTAAATTTCTCCCTACACCTATTTTTGCTTGGTTATTTCTCCAAAAAGCTGCCCACTTTACCAAACCTTCTAGATGATCCTGTCTACCTCACCTGTCCTGTGTCTGAGGATTGTTGATGCTGCATTTGAGCCTTTATATTGTAGCCCCTCTGTCTCACTGTGTGATGTCACTGCTTCACTTTTACAGCAGCCAGCTGTAATATAGCAGGATATCACACACACACACACACCCACGTGCGCGTACAACCACACATACACAAGTTTGCGGCCGCATGCAAACAGACACTGAGCCATTAATGTAGGATTACATACCCGTGTGTGCACACAGAAACACCAGTGAAGATACAGTGGTTAATGTTCTACCATGTGTTTTGTGTACGTGGAAACAGAGCTGGAAGTGACAGACAGTTGGTCGATATCGTGGGGCTGATGTGGCTGATGTGAACCTACCACAGGTTTAGTGAGTAACAGGAAGAGTTTCTTCATCATTTAGGATTGTCTAATCTGTAGTTCAACTCTTGGTGTATCTAATAACAATCAATTTACCACTAATTGGGCTAATAATTACATACAGACTTAAATTAAAGGAAAAACCAACATAAAGTGTCTTGATAAGGTGTTTTTAGGTATTCTCCCATAGGTGTTCAATTGGGTTGAGATCTGGTGACTGGGATGTGGCCATAGCATATGATACATCATTTTCATACTCATAAAACCATTCAGTGACCACTCGTGCCCTATGAATGGGGGCATTGTCATCCTGGAAGAGACCACTCCTATCAGGACATAAATGTTTCATCACAGGATAAAGGCGATCACTCTGAACAATTCTGTATTGATATGTATCGACAAAATTCCCCCCACAGCATAACAAAGCCACCGGATCCCCTCACTGTAGGGGTCAAACTTTCGGGCCCGTACCAGTTTTTTTCTTTAATTTGTCTTTAGTCATAACATGTGCATCCTGTAAGATTAGAGTTAATATGAGGAATCCACACAAAAAAAATCATTAACTTTGAAAGCTTTATAATGCTATTTGCTCATCATGCGGTTAAAATAACAAACACACCCAAATGAGTCATTAATATATTGACTATTTGATTAAATTGCTCTGGATTGGATCCTGGTCTCTTGTGTCATTTTTCAGTTATTAATGAGGCACATTCTTACACTATTGTATATGCTTTGTCAGTCTCTTTTCATCTATATTTTTGATAGATATAATAGCCAAAAAACTTGAAATTGAACTAAATTTGAACTTCAAATAGAAGGTTTGCTCCCTAAAAACTGCTGCTATCAATCCTAAACTTACTGGATTGTATTATTATGAAACGTAAGTTTATGGGTTCATGAGAATATAAGAATTTCAGACATCAAAACACAACAGTGCTTGTGGTTATGTTTTATTTTATGCTATTACAGTCTCATTAATCCGTCATTTATATTTGTTAATCTTTCAGGAACTCAATTCACACCCATAGAGATGTTTCTCCATAAAAAGTGTTTGTACGTGTTTCACAGGGACAGCAACAAGAGTAATATGACAAACTACAAGATGTTTCACGTGACAATTAGCTCATCCTGTCATGATCCCTCTTGACTTAACTTAACATAAAGAAAAAATGGAAATAAATACCAGCCTTCAATAAAATAATATAGGTTCCAGGACTGAGATTATTTCAGTTTTCAATATATCAACTGAAAATGTAGCCGAAAGTTGATGTGATATGCCTCCACACACAGCACATCATTCACATCTAACAGCTTGAATCATATAGATGAGAAATTCCTAAAGTGTCCAGACAATTGGGCAAACAACATCTGCTGATGAAGATCATGTGGTATGATAGAAAGCCCCAAAGCAACCACTAACGTACCTTGTGATGAGACTGTTTTTTTCAGCTGCTGTTTCAAAGGTCAAGAATGAACTTTGACCCTCAGATTTATCAAGGAAGACCACCATTAAAACGATTAAAATTTGAGAGGAATTATTTTAACTCTGTGTGGAGAACTTTAACTAACATAACCATCCATCGATTTAATCTGTCATCTGCTGCCGTTCCTGGTTCAGCCATACTCAATCGATGCATGATTAACCGATCGGAAGTTGAAAGTCCAATGCGGTTTTATTTTGTCCCGGTATTTTGCCCTGTTGTTGCCAACAGTCACTAGTAGTTAAAGCAGGATGGATACCGACTTGACATTCTCCTCCCGTCGGTCACCTGTGGTGTGTTTACATGGCTGTGTGGCGTCCAGCCAGTCGTTGGCTTCAAATATCGGACTGGGTGAGTGGAAACAGTTGCCATGGAGATCTAGAATGTAACTGTGGCTCAGACAGACCGCGAAGCAGTTTTCGCCTGTCGCGCGAGTTCGACCGCTGGTGTTTATTCGCCCCAAACAACCAAAATACCAATTGTACATCGGCTGTGAGCTAGCTAGCAACAGACGCACCGACCGTGTCTGTGTGTTTGTGTTCAGTTCAGCTTCTGACTGAACTCAGAAGTCATCAAAGACTCCTGTCATCTCTGTACGTTAATGAAGCAGATTCAGAAAGCCCCGTGATACGCGCAAATGTTTCGCTCAACTCGCGCGAATCCGCTCGCGTCATTGCTTTGACTTTGTACGTAACCGCGCGGCGCTCTTTTGCTTCGCGTCCTGTCTGAACACACGGCAGCAAGATGACAACCTCCCGAGAAAGTATCCCATCACATTTTTGTGATTCTGATTTTGTAGAGGCATAAGAAAAAAATGGGAAAGTAAAACCAAAACTATTTAAACACCATTAGGGGTGAGTTAGAAAAATATGTTGTGTTTGTGATTTGGGTGATGAGAGGAAGGTAAAAAGAAAACTATAATATACAGTTGAAAATGACAAAAACTACAATATTGTGAAGTATGCAGAATTTGCAGTAAATTGGATAAAACATACATAGTAAGGTGTATTCATGATTTAATGATTCAAGCACATCAATCAGTCATGACTTTGTGTTTTTGTCCAGACACCCTGAAGCGTGGAGGTAATGCGGCAGATGCTGCGGTTGCCATAGCAGCGGCGCTGGCAGTAACAGAACCATGCAGCACTGGTCCCGGTGGAGACGCCTTCTGTCTGTTCTACAACGGAAACACTGGAGAGATCAGAGGAATTAACGGCAGGTAGAGACTCCTCTCATGCTTCTGTTCTTGTCTCCATCATACAGAATGAATACCTGAGCATCTCTCTGTGTCCTCAGTGGTCGCTTGCCCAGAACTCAGACCCTGGACTTCCTTGAGGAACGTGGTTACAGTGCCGAGGCCCCTCCTTCACCGTCTGATGCTTTGAATGTTACAGTGCCAGGGGCTCCTGCGTGCTGGTGTGATACTGTAGAGCTGTTTGGTAGTCACAAGGTTTGACTGTGTGTGTGTGTGTGTGTGTGTGTGTGTGCAGGTGTGTTTTATGCAACATTTGGGTAGCAAAAATGCCAGCTAACATAATCATTTACATTACATAAACAACTTAAGTGTAAACTGCAAAAGTATCCATATTAACACACACAAACACCCAAGGAAGAAGACCCTTGTGTGTGTAAACATTGGTGTTGAAGGTGAATCTAGAAGTTATAAACAAGGAGTGGACAAACATGTCATTGGGCTCTGTGGATATTTCCTATATTTGGTCAAAACAGCAGTAACATAGCAGTCTATGGTAGGGAAAAATCAAAATGTGAAAAATGTATTTGTTGGTCAGACTTAACAAAAAAATCAAAACATGGAGGGGATCTTATGAAATGTCTCAGGGGTTAGATGCTGCCTGTGCTCGTAATTTAAGCTCCTGTTTTAAAATGAATGCTAATGTGTTACAAGGTTGTAAAACCTATTGTTTCTTGCACTGCATGTCCACTTTATAGTCAGTGGTAAAACACAATCTTTAAAAAAATCATCCAAACTGTTTTTCTTTCATTTATATTTTCCAATACAGCTTTTCATGTACTTAGTTATACTATACATAGTATTAATCTTATTAATCTTAACCTGTAAAAGTTTAAAGGACAGATTCAGTCTAATCACTTGAAGTTAATGTTGTTGTTTGATGATATTTTTCTTCTTAAAATAAATGCAATCAGACACTGGGATACTGATTAAATAGATGCATTGGCAGTACTAATGTCATACACCAGATCATCAGTGTGAAATGGCACATCCATGCTTTAGAGGTTTTGCTGTTGGACATGAATGCTTAAAATGTAATAGTATTACTCATATGTGGATCATGTGAGTTTGAGAGCAGATTACTGTTCAGTTATTTAAAATATTGGGAAGTCCCAGCTCTGTCAGTCAGTCCCTCTAAATCTGAAGTAGAAGCTTTTTATAAGGAATATTTCCCATCTCAAAATAAACAACTCTTCAGTATCTTCTTACTCATACAGATTGATGAAAACAAATCTCTGGAAAACTGTCACAGGAAACTACAAACCAGTTTTAGTCTACACATATTTCTTACCAAAACAATGACTAACACTTCCTGCTCAGTGAGGTTTCCTATGAGGTAATAGCAATGTGTTTCCTCTGCCTGTTTCCCCAGCTGTCCTTTCAGGAGGTACTGAGCGGGGCAGTGGAGCTGGCTGAGGTGGGGTTTCCTGTTGCCGAGGTAACAGCTCACCACTGGGCGCATTGGGTAGAGGTCCTGCGAGATGCTGGGAAGCAACTAGGCCGAGACCTGCTCATTGATGGTTACGCGCCCAAACGTGGACAAGTATTCAGAAATCCCGCTCTTGCTCGAACTCTGAAGGTAAATACTCGAAAGTAAAATGCAAAAAAAACAAAACAACAACAACAACAGAAAACACACATGTTCGTAGGTCATGTGAGGAGCACTGGGCCAATTTTTTTCCCTTGAACTTAAACCTGAAGGAAACAGAACAATGTAGAACCCAAGAACCCTTTTGTATGGGATGACCTCGGATGAGCACACAGGGAGTATGCTGGGTAATTAACCCTGAAGCCTGTAGCTTGTTGGACTCAATATGGAAAGAAAACAAGAAGAAGGGGGAGGAATATAGATTGTGCAGGGGTGGGCGAAGAAGGAACAACTTTAAAAGGGGGGAACAAAGAGGAAGACAAAAGGGATGATCTGGAGTTCATAGAAAAGGTGATGTGGTCAGAAGAGGGGAGAAGGAGGGATAGATGGAAAAAGAAGAGAGGAACTGGGGAAAAGGAAAGAAGTAGGGATGAAGATGAAGATGGAAAAAGAAGGAAATTATATTATATTACTTAGAATAAAAATACTTAAAAATAGAGCAATGACTACACTGAAAATATTGTAAACTGAAAAACCCAACAATAGAAGTGATAGTAAAAAATGGACAAAGGACACAGCGAACTCGCAGAATCAATTACATGTTTTAAATCACTTCTTAAAACATATCTTTTTAAAAAGCCTTTTATTAATATTAGTTCAAAGTTTTATGTTTCCAGTTCTACTGCATTTTATGTTTTATTTGTTTATTTTGCTGTTTTTATCTTATTTTATTACATTTTGGGTATTTTATTAAATTTTATTCTCTATACCTTTATTTGCTGGATTTTATTTAATTGTGTTGCTCATTTGTTTTAATTTTGTTTTCCCCATGTAAAGCACTTTGTAACGCTGTCTTAAACGGCGCTAATTTATACATTATTGTTATCATTATATGCGGTATTCTTTGAAATATAATTTACATGTTATGCAAAAACTATGAAGTCATTTTTGAGTGAGGTGGCACATATTTTACAAGTCTCCATGTTTCCTGTCCCTGAATATGAATGTGTGTATGTGGACAATGTAATATTCATAAAACCATGCTCATTCAGTAGTTTCCCGTCTTTGAGACATCAGTGGTGCTGTGGCTGACCTCATTGTTTGCGTGTGTGAGTGTGTGAGTGTGTGTGTGTCATCATCAAAGTATGGAGACTGTAGGTGTGCTTTGTTAAATAGTCATGCATTGATTAATTCTCTACTTCATTAATACATCACACAGTCAGTCATAGTCGTGCAATAATGCAGGAACACAGCCAAGTACGCCCATGACGACCCCCTACCCACGCACACACACATACCCACACACTTGTGTTCCTAAGACAGTAAAAACAATAGAAGTGACCTCAGCCTCATTGATGGATGGTTTCCATGGTATCATAAAGGTCATTCCTCAGTGATGACGGTGTGTCTTACATTCTTGTGGTGCAAAATCACACAGTCAAACACACCCTCCTGTTCATTTTATAACATTGATTGGACTAGTAGATGTTTACAATAGTGGACACGTCATCCACGTAGCTTTTGAACTCTACACTCGTGTGGCATTACATCATGTAAACCAACATGTTTTTTTATGTTTTTGAGTTTTTAATGGCATTTTTAAAGGGGACATATCAAGGTTTTGTGATTTTCTGTTATTTTTACACTGTTATGATGTTGGATGTCTATGTTAAATATGTTCAAAGTTCCAAAACTTGAGGTAAATGTATGTAAAAATGCTTCCTGCAATTCAAAATCCCAGGCTTCAGTTACCTGTACTTCCTCCTTGTGGTGACATGAGATTGTTCGTGCATGCCCACAAACGGCCAGCCTTTGTTGCTGAGATTGTTGCTAAGGGTGTTCCACGGGTTGTTTGCATTGTCCACTTGCATATTTCTGATCGGATTCAGGCTCGAACATGTATGGATGTATTTGAAAAGTTTCCATTTTGAGTAAAGAGCGAGAAAAAGAAGTGAAATCCTACTACTATTGTTTGTTTACGTAGCCTCCAGAACTAAAACAACCTGTTTCAAACAGAGGCTGAACTGAGGGGCTGCATAAAGGGCCAGTATAAGATTAATAAGGAGTTTTTTGAACTGTAAATCATGCAAAGATATTCCAGTAGAGTCCCAGAATATGAATATAGACCTGGAAATGTGCATGATACATCCTCTGTAAAAGCTGTGGATGGACAGATAGAATGCAAAGAGACAAACTCTCTAATAGGTTGATTAACTGAGCAGTTGAGTGATTGATTGTGACATTAATGGACTCATGTGTTGACAGGAGCTGGGTGAGCATGGTAAGCCAGCTTTCTACCAGGGCAGAGTGGCCCAAGCCATTGTCGATGTCATCAACCAACACGGAGGAGTCATGACCCTGGACGACCTCAGCGGCCACAACAGCGAGGTTGTCACCCCCTTAAGCACAGAGTACAAGGTGAGGTCAGCCGATTTAGATTTAGATTGTATCTGTGTTTTAATAACATGGTCAGCAGAGTGAATGACTCCATTGTGTGTGCAGGGTGTGCGTCTGTGGGAGCCTCCTCCCAACAGTCAGGGACTGGCTGCTCTGCTGCTGCTCAACATCCTGGAGAACTTTCCTCTCAAAGGTAGCCACCGATACACTGAAGCCACTTACCAGCAGAGCAGCTTAGAGCTCTTTCTGGGGATGTGGATGAAGCAAATATCACTTTGTAGAAATAAAGCGTTATTCACAAAAAAAAAAACCAACAACCTCAAAACATATTTTATTACTCAACCCAGAAAGTTTACGTGCTGAGAATTTGAGCTATTCACCTCTGAAACTTCAGCCCCCACTTTAATATAATAGAGGTGAATTTGTTGCTTAAAACATTGAAAAACTCAACAGCTTGTGTCAGCAGTGAGTAATGGGGTCATTGTTTCTGAAAGGAAAAGTTTCTTTTGAGGTTGACAGTGTTTTGAGCACTATTTGAGCATGATGACTTCCCATCCCACGTGAGATGAGTCAAAAGTTTGGTTTAAAAAAATATAAAGAAATAGCTAACCACCTATAAGCTAATTTCTACTAAATCCTATTGTATTTCAAAACCTTGGCACATAAAACCACAAATCTGCATGGCTAGGAACAGCCAAGTGTAAAAATATTACAATCACAAAATATTTAATTTGGGTGAACTGACCCTTTAAAGACAGTAGTACAGTATGTGATCTCCTACTGAGCCTTGTCCAAGTCCATTTGTCCCATTACATTCCCCACGACTCTGAAAATGTAGTCCCAACAATAGTCCCATCATTATCTCATGACATTAGGCATTTTAGTCTAATTTATCTTTTGATCAGACTAAAGCGTTTACAGAAAAAAAAAACAGTCTCCTCGTGCTTTTGAATACTTTTCTTTAATACTTAAAGAGGGAAATTTAAACATTATTATATCACAGTAACAATCAGCCAGTCATGTGTTGGTGGTAAGGATGAGTTTATGGCAGACATAGTATTGATGTGTGACATTTTAATGTAAATAGTCTGTATTGTAAACATCTGGTATCTGGTGGGTTTTTTCCAGGGTAAATCTTATGGCTCATGCAAATTGCTGTGATACATATTTCAGTATGCAGCAGCTGAGACTATATAGGCTATAAATATAGGATAAATATAGGGTCAACAACAGCTTCAGAAAACCTAATCAAATATGCTGTTTGATTGAAAAGAATCAGAGCTGTCAGAAGTAAAACTTTGTAATGGGTTTTCTAGTTTTTCTCTTTAACTGCTGAAGGAATAAATCCTGCAAATGTCAAAAAATGTCTGTAGTGGCAGCAAGTCAGATAAGGAAGAAACTGAAAAAATGTCAATTAAAGAGACATAGTGAGCGTTGAAATTAAACAAAATTATGTCCAAAAAATAACATAAAATGTATTTAATTATGTAATTATAATGTTATTTATATGCTTATTTATTTATTTATTATATACTGTATATACAGTATGTCTGAATTGCTGCCATCTCATCCTCTACTCTTTCGAGGAGGGAAAAAAAGACAATTAAATAAATGTTTAGTCACGCACACGAAAACATCTAATTTGTACAAATCTCTGGAAGCTCTGAAAATTCAAGTGTCTTTCTGTGTGTGTGTGTGTGTGTGTGTGTGTGTGTGTGTGTGTGTGTGTGGCCAGCTTTAGGCCATAACAGCTCCGACTACATCCATGTTTTGGTGGATGCTGTTCGTCTGGCATTAACAGATGCTCTGCGTTACCTGGGTGACCCAGACCATGTGACTATCCCTCTGCAAACCTTACTGGACAAGAGCTACAGCCACCAGCGAGCCCAGCACATCAGCATGGATAGGTGTGTGTCTCTGTGTGTGTCTGTGTGTGTGTGTGTGTGTGCGTCTATCTGTTAGTACCAGTATGTACCAGCCGTGCTCTGTTGACTTAAGATAGGACTGTAGACTTTTACATCCCCCCGATGTTCATCCCTTCAGGCCTCATCCCTCCTCTGCTGCTCTGCCTGCTCTGCGTGTCAGTGTGTGTGTGTGTGTGTGTGTGTGTGTGTGTGTGTGTGTGTGTGTGTGTGTGTGTGTGTGGGGTGTGCGTGTATCTATTTTGGCATCATGATCTAGTCACTGGTCATTACTGTAGACTTTGAACTTTAGGTCCTTATCAGCTGTAAGACAAATACAAATAGACTATAAAAGTATAAAACAACAGAATGATCCCTGTATGTGAGCACAAAGACACATATATACTGTAGTAAAACATATCAAATATATTCTCATTTCCTAAAATTATTGAGTTGAGTAGCATGTCACTGCATTAGACAACACACACAAATACAAAAAATATTTCTACTATACCACCAACCCTTAACTAAGAGTGAATTGGACTCTAATTGGACCCCTCAGCTGAAAATCATTGTCTGTCAAGGGCGTTTTCACAGTCAAACAATGTTTACATACACATAATAAACCAGAGGCCTGTTTCAGAGAGCAGGTTCAACAAACTCTGAGTCTAACCATGAACTCTGAACTGATGAACCCCGAGGTGGGAAACTCCGAGTTCTCTGCTCCAGAACAGCTGATCAGAGCCAGTTCAATCATCTCTGAGTATGTTCACTCTGAGTTAAGTGTATGATGAATTAAAAAAGCCATCATCGATGGAGCTCCAATACTACGATTCACCACGGCAACAGGTAAATAAAAGGCAGAGCCTCCATTTTAATCCAGTGGACATAGAGATATTAACGCATGTGTATGCAGACAGTGCACATTTATCTTTAAGAGTCTGAGTCAGAGCAGGAAAAGTGTCAATATGTTAACACAATTAATCTTTATTCAGTGTTGTCTATTAGTTCATCATTTACCAGACTTACATTTCCTTAATGATGATAAAGTGGGATCTGACGGTGCATCAGGCTGTAGCCGATATTACATTTTATATATATTTGTTCAGTCTTAATCTGATGGGAGACAAAACACAGGAGGCTGCAAATGAAGATAAGAAATAAAGTAAATATTTAAAAAATATATAGATCAAAGATATAGAGACATGACTGTAAGCTCACAGTATGATCCAGTAATAAAAGGCATAGAGGTGAAAATACAGTAGATTTAAAAATTTTAGACATATTTATATCTTGGCTCAACAGCATTCAGTGATGCTGCTCAGAAATATTAACATATAATCTCCAATATCATAGGAAAGATGTTTTATCAGTGTGACCAATCACATCATGAGTGATAGAGTTAATTATTCATTGATCCCACGTGTCTGAGGCTTCATATCGATTTCTTTAGATTTAAACTGAGTTTACACATTAGGTGCAATAAAGATTTCAGTGCAGGAGCTGCTTTAACAGCTGTCTTGTGAGTCACAGTGTTATAACAGGAGGACATGCATAGGTTTGTTTTGAGCTTAGGCTGAATTCACACTGTGTAATATTTTAATGTGAAGGCAAAAACCGCTGTTCAAGGAAACGACTGATGCACATAAAAGCGTTGACTTTAGAAAGTCCTGAGTAACTAAATGAGCTTTGATACGGACTGAATGAATGAGGAAAATGAAACAACGCGTCTGGCTCTGTAAGAGGGAGGAGAAAAAGAGAGTCAGTTACCATGGTAACCGACCCAGAGTTTAAGTTAGCTCTTCTTCTGGAGCTGAAAACCCAGAGTTTCCCTCGTCTCAGTTTTCACTAATCCCGCTTTCTGAAACAGGGCCCAGGTAACTGGGTGAAATAACAATGAGGATAGAAATTACAGATTTACAGTACATTCACTGCAGTAACTTGGTTACTATAAAACCTGTGTTTACATGCATTAATCCAGCGTGAAAGAACGCAGTTATAAAGATTATCAAAGTGATAGCTAGTGATTCAGAAGTTTGAGGTTGGCAGTTAGGGCCACTGTAGTTATTATGCACTGTGAGAAATCACTACTAAACCCTTCAGTACAGTAAAACATTAGTAGTATAAGTACGTAAAGTCAAATTTTGCAGAAAGAAATCAGACAGAGGACTTCATGAATTATATTTTTCCCCATTAGTTATTTGTGTTTTTAATTGTTGATTGCTTGTATGTGTTTGTTCATAGGACCATGGAAGGAGTGGAGCCCGGCCTGATGACAGGAAGTGACACAGTCTATTTCTGTGTGATTGACAGTCAGGGGAACGCATGTTCATTTGTCAACAGCACCTACATGGGCTTTGGGAGCGGGCTGGTCCCAAAGGACTGTGGATTCTCACTACAGGTTAGAAAGAGTGTGTGTGTGTGTGTGTGTGTGTGTGTGTGTGTGTGTGTGTGTGTTTGTGTGTGTGTGTGTGTGTGTGTGTGTGTGTGTGCAAGTGGGGTAACGATGGGTATGTAAAACTCACAAGTTGTCCACTCATTACAAATTAAGAATTAAAGTCCAGTCTGATGCTGAAGTACAGTTGTAGTTTATCTTGACTGGAAAAGCAGGTTTTTATAGTTACTAGATGAGCAGCAACACTAAGCAGTTTTTTGGCTGTCACATATGTCACATATGGCTGTTGATGAAAGTTGACAATTGTGAGAGAAACATGGTGAAATCTTTGGTCTGCTCATTTAAATCACACCGTGAGACACGTCAACCGACGACTGATTTGGAGCTTTGTTGACCAAAAACAACCTGACGCAAAATTCTGCCAGCGTCAGACAATTCAAACCGAATTCTTACTGCTGCTATGACGCACATCTAGAAACAAACCAATCAGAATACAACATGAAATGATACAGAATGCAAATAGTGCAGTTTTTTCAACACGGTTTAGGGGGAAAACACTATTTCTCCTTAATTAACACAAAAATCGAAACGATGGAGGTGAAACGAAGAAGAAGTGTGTGTGACCCATGAGCCGAGCTGATGACACGCGTCTGCTCTCGTATACTTTCTTCTGTTAACATCGTAGCGTCACGATTCATCACGCATTGAGTGCACAGTTGATATCGTACAGTCTGACACAGATTGTCACAGGTGTCTCGTACAATGTGACATGCAATAAACTTACACAATCGTTGTTGTTGCACAGTGTAAAGGTGCCTTTAGGTGAAGACAAAAAGGACATGTAAAACACCAGACATAATGCAAATTTTGATGTTTTATGATCCTGTTTTGCATGGTAACCTTACAACATCAGGAATAAATGTGTGCGCTTGTGTTTTGTGTATGTAAGTATGTGTCAGGTGTTAATCACAAAATATTTATGATGATCATGGATCTATAGAGACATGCTGCTGTAGTAATATGTCATGAGTTTAATATCCGAAGCACTACGAAAAGAAAAAAGTCGTGAAAACATATTCATGAAATCTCTTTTTCTCCTCTGACAGAATCGTGGTGCCAGCTTTTCTCTGCATCGTAACCACGTTAACTGTGTTGCTGGTGGGAAACGACCATATCACACTATAATACCTGCACTCCTCACTGACTCTGATTCCAAATCACAAAAACCACAACTCCTCGCTGCACTGGGGGTCATGGGGGCTTTTATGCAGCCACAAGGACACATCCAGGTATGTAGTAATCAAGAGTGCAGAAACTTTCAGATAAAGTATGTAAAATATGCCCCAAACACAGTTTTTTTTTTAATTTATAACATCTCTTTTTTGATTTGTCAATGTGTAAATAAGTCGCGGTTGGTTATTTTATAGTCAGACCAGATCAGACTTTGGATAAATAGTATTTGAAAACACTGACTTCTGCATGATTGAACCTTTTGGGTGTACCAATTTAGGGATTATATTCATTTTTTAGTCACAGAAAAGTATTCAAAATGACTCAAAACATACTACGTTTTACTGATGGTTCAGTCTTATGAGTGTGATTCGTAACATAACAGATGTTGCTGGTGTGTTTAGGTGTTGTTGAACATGTTGGAGTTTGGGATGAATCCTCAACAGGCTCTGGATGCTCCAAGAGTCTTCGTACAGTATGACCACAAAGGTATGCCTTACCTCCTCACACACACACACACACACAGACACACACACACACACACACACACACACACACACACACACACACACACATACTGTTACATAAAACATCATTGCTTGATTAATAATTAATATTTATGTGTGTTTAGTCAAACTACTGTATGGCAGTATACAGTACTCTCTGTTGTGAGATGAAATAAGTCATTGTGACATTCATTTAACTTCCTCGTACTGTATCGTATATGCTTTGCATCTGTGCTATCATAACATACATTAAACAGAAAATACAACATTGAACATTTTAAAAAAATCAGTATCCTTAAGATTTTAAAGTTTGTCGTTATTACAGAGGAAATCAATCCGTCATGATACCCTTAGTAAAGCAAATCATACAACTGATTCCCTGATAGGTTCCCATACAGAAAATAGTGTGTTGATGCAAATGTGATTAGTATTTACTTATAATTACTTTATATAACAATGAGCTCAGCTTTCAGGCTCCCTGCCTGTATCTCTCTCTGTAGAGAATACAGTCATGTTATGCAGTTCAGCAGTTAACACAAGCAACTGAAGCATTAGTAAACCTATCTCATAGCATATTACAGAAACATTACCTTTACAAAAAAGCATAAAAAGTTTATTTCTATAAAAGATGTACTGTAGCTCTATACCTCATCATTAATAGGATACAGCTCATAAGTTTGTTCTGGTGTCGGATCACATTATATGCTGTTGAATACATGGTCAGAATTATGGGAATTTTGTGAAACAACACATCTTACGTCCCATATTCATGTGAAGGACTTTTTAAAATCAAAATTGTATCCTGATTGGTCGTCTCTGTCTAGCTGACGAGTGGTTGGTTAATCTGGAGGAGGGGATCGACCAGGAAGTAGCTGAGGCGCTGAGAAGGCGAGGCCACAAAGTCGACTGGCCAGTCACAGGTAACTTTTATGTAATGCATCCCAGTAACCGTAGTGGCTGCATCATGTTTTTACAACCACTAGTAGATCACTGTCTTATTCATTCATTCATTCATAAAGCAAAATTTGAAAACTAAGAAAAAAAAAGAGGTAAAAAAGTAAAATGACTCCAGACATGTTATCTATCTTTCTAGATCCTCATTACCTGTCCTGTTTACAACAGCTAGACTTGATTTCATGCTTAATTAAATGTACTGAAGTCAAATTACAGTTTGAATCAGAAAGACCAAAACTTCTCACTGAATCACTTTGAAAGAGTTGCACTCATGCACCTGCAGTACATGTTTTTCTTTTATTCCATCTTTTTTTTCCCCACCACAACATATTGTGATATATGTAGGAGCTACATGTAACCTACTTTAATGTGTTCAAATACTTGTTATATATTGTCTCAGTATTTACCTTAACCAAATGAGACCATGGCTGAAACAACTGTACCTTTTGATTTGAGATTTGACTATCTCAAATCAAAGGTAGATCATAGTTCCTATAAACTCTGTTGCTTCCTGTTGCAAACAGGATGTTTTCACTTGTTCCTCTTCCCTTCCCTGGCATCATTATCAGTGAGTTTGATTGCACTCTGGCTTTTATGAAGAGCATGAACATGTTGTGAGGGATTTTACCATCAGTGTTTCGGTCCCTCCACCATCTGCTGCTTTGAAAAACAAAAAGAATCTCCCTTTGTGTGACGGAGCAAATCCCCAGTGAAATCCAGATCAGTAGCACAGAGTGTCGGACGCAGTGAAGACGCTTATAGCTTCCATTTCTCACGGTTAAAGGAAAAGCTTGTCTCAAAAATAATGCTTTGATGACGTATCAATGATGCAGTGCAACTTATAGCAGAATTAAAATACATTTATTATAAAGCTCTTAATTCCTGGAATTGTTTCTTGATAATACTTTGATTTATTTTAAGGTTTCAGCAACAGAAAAACACAAAGCAAAAATTCCCAACTACCTCCTTTTTATGTTTAAGTTACGTTTGTTAAGTTAAATTTTAGAATCATTAACAAGCAAATCAAATTTAAGGAACCAAATATCTAACTGATCATCAATCGATTAAAAAAAAAAAACATCTTCCTCATTGCTTAACTGCTACCTTCATCCTCTCAGTTATACATGTTAAATTTATTGTAAGATTTAAAATAGCAGGTACTTTTAACAGTATCTTGTAGCATTAAGTGACTTTACAGTGATAAGAACTTATTATGAGTTATTTTATCTAATTTTAACATTGATGCAATATTTTAAAATATTACTGTGATGTCCAGTAACTCAAGATGTTTCTTTGTCAGTCAGGAATTAATTTGTCTTTCATTATCCTTTTTTAAAAAAAAAATCATATCTCATATTGTATCTGTATAGTTTGTAAGCTATTTAACAGTGAGGTTATGTTATTTCTATCACGTTGTGTCAGTTTATTCATGTAACCTTCACACCTCAATAACTTAGCATGCTAATGTAACTTAAAATATTTGGTTTACTTTGTATAATAGTTACAGACAGTTAAAAGATCGAGCAGTTTAATAAGCTCAATCATGTTTTTAATGTATTTTTTCATTCGTACTCACAGGCCACAAGAGGTCTCGGTTTGGGCGGGGACAGATCATTACAGTGGGGGATTGGTGGAACCCATCTGTCAATCAAGCTGATCATCCAGCGAGGGTGCTGTGGGCAGGATCAGACCCCCGAGCAGATGGATGTGCTCAGGGATACTAGACAGACTGTAGATAATAATAATCAGTTAATCAACTGATCACAACGTTTTCTGAAGGCAAATTTCTTCATGAAATGTAGAAATGCAGAAGTGCTGCAAAGATCCGCTTGTGACAAAATTCACAGCAAACACAAACCTTTGTTCTTTGGCGTCATTGATTAGCTGACTGATCTTATTACCAGGCGTGACTTGACAGTAACACCGTCATAGTCTGGTGTATTTACAGCTACAGTGCACCTTAATAAAGTGCTTTAGGTTCTCATGTTCTTACAGTATATTAACGTTCATCACATGTTTGTGTTGTATGTTTACATACAACACAAACATATTTATGTTTATGTTTATATATCATCATGTGCATCATTTTATTTTTTATTTTATTTTTTATTCATTGGCACAACATTCTGTATGTTCCTCCACATGATTCTTGATTACAGATTAGATTTGTGAGCAGCAAACAAATGGGAAACCAAATCTTTGTGTAACATTATATTACACAGCGAACATGCCCTTCCTCCACTGTTTGTAATGTGAATCATGTCCATCACTGTTAGTCTTCTTTATTACTTTTAAATATTTTATAGTGTTATATAGTATTTTTGTTTCTGCTGTTGCTGAAAACCAATTTAAAACTCTGTATTTCAAATGATCTGTGGTGCAAAATGAAATATGCTGGATGTGTTTACAATGATTTTGTACATGTTTACAGATAAATTAAATAAATTAGATATATTTTCAAGCGATATTAAGTTCTCTAGGTGATGATTTCTACTCTGGTCATTGTCTCACTGTCCGCTGTTATATGTACATCTGCAATCACAAACTGCAACCTCCAAAATCACTATAAAGTTGAATCAACAAATTTCCAAAATTATTTCAACAATGATGGTTAAAAAAAAGTTATAACTGTCATAAAGGTAGCATTTATTTAGGACTGTGGTTTTAGCTAGGTATACCTAATAAACAGGCAGATTAATGTATTAATCTGTGCAAATTGTTATGCCCTGATGTGCCATAAGAAAGGTCGGGAACTGTTGTAATCATGTGATATGTTAGTGACTTGTTCAACAAATTGGACATGAGCAAGATATTTCAACAACAACCAGCCGTATTCTCTACTTTTACACAAGAAATATAAGAATTTAATGGGCACATTTCCATGAAATTTACTGAGCATTGTCATGTTCCTCAAAAGACGAACCGTTTCCCTTTTTAGACACTTCACCACCAAGCAAAAATGTCAGCTGTGCACAAAAGTTATCTCACAGTTTAATATGCAGATTACATGTAATTTTAATGAGCACATGGCCCTTCATTAACTCTTAGGACATACTATCATGATTCTACATGGCAGGCGTTGCTTCCGCTGCATGTTTTCGAGGTGGCATCATAGCAGGTTTTGCTGTGAGCTTGAACTTTTTGTGAAGTTTTAGCTGTTGGGAAACGCTCTGCTGCCCCTCATTGCACCACACAGACACCATGAATACAGACAAGATTAATTATATTAAGACAGGTCTCCAACAGCTAGAGTTTTACAGGAAAAAAAGGTTTGTTGTTTTAAATGTGAATGAGTTGGGAAACAGTTTGTAAGCCACTGGTGCTCCAGACCAGACAGCTCAAACATGTTTCCACATCAACACGAATGTCTTGATGTAGAAACATGATATTGGACCTTTGAGTGCTGATCTCCTTACAGCTCCAAACTCTTAGTGGTACCGACCTGTTTACTCCTATAAAGAGCCATGTGTTCTGTCACCCAAACACTCTGTTTTACATAATCTG
The DNA here is from genome assembly GCF_963924715.1 of Thunnus thynnus. NCBI lineage: Eukaryota > Metazoa > Chordata > Actinopteri > Scombriformes > Scombridae > Thunnus > Thunnus thynnus. Next base: position 7,355,466 of record NC_089524.1, on the reverse strand, counting down.
CCTTAATTAACACTGGTCAAAACAACTCGTTAGTGGTTCCAGATTACAGCGCAGTTTATCTGGATGTGTTGCATTCCAGCTGGATTATAAAGCAGCTCACAACATGCTAGGCCCCCTTAAACACAGACATGCATACATACAGTGTTTCTGGCTTTCTGACACAGCACTATTAGGAGTCATGTTGTGCCCTATTGCCCTACATAGACCTGCTGAGCGATTGTATCATTCTGACCTAGAAAGAGAGAGAGAGACAGAAATAATGTCATGTAATTATGCCGACAAGCAAATATAGTTAAGGGGAAATTGGAAACATCAACAGACCTAACTCTTATTTTACTTTTACTTTTGTCATTTCATTGTTTTCAGTTGCTTTAAACATTCATGTAGGGAGTTGAAAAACATCTCTGCTGATATGATTAGTTGATTAATTTATGTTTATCACAGTTGTCAACTACTTACACAATGGATTAATCGTTTAAAGGGGAAATTCCAGTGTATTTCAATTTGGCGTATTTCCTCTAAATCTGGTCATTGTGGCCCTGGGTCATGCTGACTTGATCCATCTTCTATTGTGGAGTCCAAGGAAAGGAGGGCTTGCGTGAAATACATCAAGGCAAACTGTAAGAGCCTCCTACAGCTTTCCAAAATAAACATGATCATGATTTTTACATGAATCATTTCAAACACTTGTCTCGGAGTCTTAATTGATAGTAAACACAGAAAGCAGCTGTCTGGAAAGGCCTTTATCGTCAACGTCATTGAGAAAAGTGAGGATTTGCTGCCTCTGTTTTATATCATTGTGAATCATTGTATTTTGGGCTGTTGGTCAGACAAAACAAGCAAGTTGAAGACACTCTTTTGGGTTCTGATGGGCCCTTTCCATTGTTTTCTGACATCTTATTGACAGATTAATTGATAATGTGAGTAACTGTTAGTTGAAGGCCCGGACAGATATTGTGTAATACAATATGTAGACATACACCTATCAGCCATAACATTAAAGCCACTGACTAGTGAAATGAATAACATTGATATATTAGACAGCAAATGAACAATCAGTTCTTGAAGTTGATGTGGTTGGAAGCAGGAAAAATGGGCAAGCATAAGGATATGAGCGACTTTGAAAAGTGCCAAATTATGATGGTGACTGGGTCAGAGCATCTCCAAAATGGCAGGTCTTGTGGGGTCTTACCAATATGCAGTGGTCAGTATCTCCCAAAAGTGTATCTCCCAAGGAAGAACAACTGGTGAACCAGTGACAGGAGGAGCGAAGTATAGCCCGTCTGGTCCGATCCCACAGAAGAGCTACTATAGCACAAATTGCTGAAAAAGTTAATGCTCTTGCTGCCCACTGTCCACCCCTGAAAGCACCTGCAATGGGCACGTGAGTGTCAGAACTGGACCATGGAGCAATGGGAGAAGGTAGCCAGGTCTGATGAATTTTCTTTTAAATCATATGGACGGTCGGGTGAGTGTGTGCGTCGTTTACCTGGGGAAGAGATGGCACCGGGATGCGCTTTGGGAAGAAGGCAAGCCGGCGGAGGCAGTGTGACACTCTGAGCAATGTTCTGCTTGAGTCCTGGCGTTCATTTGGATGTTACTTTGACACCTACTTAAACACTGTTGCAGACCAAGTACACCCCATCATGGCAACAGTACGCCCTGATGGCAGTGGCCTCTTTCAGCAGGATAATGCACCCTGCCACACTGCAGAAAATGTTCAGGAATGGTTTGAGGAACATGACAAAGAGTTCAAGGTGTCGCTTTGGCCTCTAAATTCCCCAGATCTCAATCCGATCGAGCGTCTGCGGGATGTGCTGGAAAAACAAGTCTGGTCTATGGAGGCCCCACGTCGCCACTTACAGGACTTAAAGGATCTGCTGTAAACGTCTTGGTGCCAGTTACCAGAGGACACCTTCAGAGGTCTTGTGGAGTCCGTGCCTCAACAGGTCAGAGCGGTTTTGGGGGCACAAGGGGGACCTACACAATATTAGGCAGGTGGTTTTAATGTTGTGGCAGATCTGTATATATTAGAGCTGCAATGATTAGTTGATTGTCATAAAATGAATCGCCAACTATTTATTTGATTAATCACGTTGAGAAAGAGTGTCCAAATGTGAGTATTTTCTGGTTTATGTAGTCCTCTTTGATCGTAAACTTAATTTCTTTGGGGTGTGGACTGTTGGTTGGGACAAAAATAGACATTTGAAGACATCACCTTGGAACTTTGGGAAACAGTGGTTGACATTTGTCTCCATAGCGACTAATTGATTAATCAAGAAAAAAATCAGCAGATCAAACAATAATGAAAATAATTGTCAGACGCAGCCCTAATATATACAGTATAAATGCATAAAGAGTATTTATACTGTACATATGTATACACAAGGTGGACAAAAGGGATTAGGAAAGAATGTACCGATTATGTTTTGAAACATGTCGACCCGTTGTGACTCAGTCATTCTGAGGAAAAATTAATTCTTTAGAGTGCTGTGGGAGGCCCCGCTGCGTAAGAGGCTGTGGGAAACACACGTACACACACACATACACTCACACATGCACACACACCAAACACATACTTGGGTTGGGATTTTTCATATCTCTTGCTGAGCCCTGCGCAGCCATTGGTCAGCTCCCTTCCTGTGTGTGCTTCCTGGGGCACGTTGTGTCATGGCAGAACTCCCTCTGTAAGGAAGGAGAATCTGTTTAACACACACACACACACACACACACACACACATACACACACACACACACACTCACTTGTTTTTGTTTCCTGGCTCCCCAGCTGCTCTGACCCATCCCTCCCCTCTTTCTCTTTTTCTCTGCTCTCCTCGGTCCATTCCAGTTTTCTCCTCTGCACCCTGCAGTTGTTTCTGAGTGAGCGATGTGCTGTTCTGTGGGTTTTGCCAGGTCTCTGGGTCTGGCCCTGCTGCCTCTGGCCCTATGCTGTATCCTGGCCAACCTGCTGCTGTTGTTTCCCATGGGAGAACTCACCTGCATCCAGCTTGACCGCCTGGCCGCCTACATCTGGTACTTTGGTGGACTAGGAGGTGGAGGACTGCTGGTGAGTAAAAAACTGCACTCAAGTTATACTCTTTTAATTCTCTGCTTATTTAATTAGACAATTAAGTCATCTGGTTAGTCATTCTGTTATATTCCTAGATTTATACTGTAGGATTTGGTAAGATTCATTTAATCTGATCTCTATTTTCTTTCAGGTTAGGTCAAATAATCCTAATTTTAGTGCCATGGGATAACTGTCCTTTAACTTTTTGCAATATAAACTTTTACAGTGTATACTACCTTAAAAACTGAAATATTAGCATTTTTCACTTTTCACCACAACTTTTTATGTCAAAATAATCCAAAAAGATGTAGAAGGATAATTATTTTTCTTTGTCTGACACAAGATTTTTATACAAAACCCAGATTTATTATTAAAAATGTAAACATAATAGCCCTTTTTTGACTTGGTGCACATCCTTCCATCCATTTTCTGCCACTTAAATGGGATTGGTTTGCAGTAACAGCAGTGTAAGCTTAGTGTAAAGACCTTAGACTGTATTTATCATCATCTATGAAACAGGCATTTACTCAAAGTTCAGAATCTCTACCTGTGGCAGCTTTCGAGCATTTATTTCTGTATTTTATGAGCGATTCATAAACAAATATATGCAGCACACATTTATTGAAAACAGTAGAGCTGCAGTGCTTTGTCGATTGTCAGAAAACTGACAACTATATTGATAATCAATTAGTCGTTTTGAGAAAAAAGCACCAAATTCTCTTGTTCCAGCTCCTTGAATGTGAATATTTTCTCTTTTTTAGTCCTCTATGATAGTAAACTGAATGTCTTTGGGTTGTAGACAAAACAAAACATCTTAGGTTGCATCATGGGCTTTGGGAAACAGTGAAAGACATTTTTCACCATTTTCTGACATTTCATAGACCAAACAACAGATCGATTAATCAAGAAAATAATCAACAGATTAATCGATAATGAAAATAATCATTAGTTGCAGCTCTAGACAACATGTAGTCATTTCAGAGGATAAAGAGTCACACAACAGGTTAATTGGATTATGATATAGATACATATTTTGTTACTTTGCTGTATCTCATTGTCACAAATATAACATATATAAAACATGTGACTTTGATAATGAGCAACTCTAATTCACTATAATATGTAAAGAGAAGTAAAGTTTAGAAAAGTGAAAGTGTATTGGGCCAATGTGGCAGCATGTTTCTACATAAATAATCAGATGGGATTATTTTGGCTTGGCAGAGGCTAAATCAGTGTGGTTGATGTAGGTTTAACTGAGGTCATTGGTGCCACGTGGTTGAATTCACCACTATTAGTCACAGTGGAGGCAGAAAGTCACTGAAACTATTAGTAATGACATTCACTGAGTCACTTTTCCTGACATCCTTTGAAACTGTGTTTTGCACTTTTTTTTTTTCTCATTTAAACCAAAATGAATGAGATTCTTTGAAAGCGTACGAGCCATGTGACACTAAAACTCTCCGCTGAAAGAAAATTCTGTGGCTTTACAGTCAAACCACACTCTCTGAAAAAAATACATCACCTCCCTTACTGCCTTATTCAGTGCAAGTATAGAGACAAACACTGGTACATGTTGATACAGTGGTGGCATTATGTTGACTGAAACCTCTTTCTTTTTCCCTGTTTGTGCTGATTAAAACTCACTATTTTGCTTTTTTAATTCACCTAATTTGATTTGTTTAGCTCTTGTTTACCGTATCCTTTAATATCTTTGATAAGAAAATATAATAAGACCAAAATATTATTAAACATCAGTCGTTCCCGCCTTCAACTCTATTCAGTGCGAGTGTGCTTGCAGTTGTTCATTGAGAACAATGGGGTGTTGTGTGAATACAGTTCGTTAATCCATCTGCTCTATATGGTGCTGATCTGTTGGGTTTATGCTCTGACTGAGCAAGAAAGGATCTGTTCTTTTAGTTTGGTTTTAAGAAGAGAGAAACAGAGGAGAGATTGTATTTTCCCAGACAAGATTAACCTTGTTGACCTGAACGCTTGCATTGCATACATAAAACCTCGCTATACATTTAAATAGTTTTTTTTGTAGTTTGTGCAGAAATAATACCGTATTCTACTGGACATAACTACAGATTCTAATAAGAAAACATGATCAAGCATGTGTCATTTCTTCAAAATAAGGCATTTCCTAGCTGGTTTGACTGAGACAGATAAACATCTTTCACTTTCTTGTGGAAAAAGAAGGTCAATTTAATCATTTGTGTCTGCGGAAGTTAATTGTAGAGCTGCTAAACATTTTGCTGCCACAGTATCCCATTGTTAGAAAACTGCATTCATTGAACTGAAGAAGTGGGAGACCAAGCAAAACTGTGAGAAAATGTGTGAGACTGTTTTGTTAGAGAGAACCCAACCTTAAAATGCTCCTGTCACATGCACAGGAAGAGATAAATTGTGTTCTTTTCTTCATATTAAGCTGCTGTAAAAGCACATTTTTCACAATGAGAGTGAAATTAGAGATTATGTCTGATTATGCAACTGGAAGGTTCTTAATGTGAACTGTGAAGGAAGTGTTGAGTTTGTTTTAACCTCAAACAGCAAATTAAAACGGCAAATTGGAACATATCACAAAACAAAGAGCCTTCTCACTAAAATAAGATTATAAGTCCTATAGTTAGTTTCAAATACTGGATCTTGCTTCAGGTGAGGTCAGGAGATACCTGCTGATTAGACATTTTCATAGATTTCTTTCTCCTCGCTGTCCTTGTTTTTTCCTCTTTCTGTTTTTCCTTTCTTTGTGGAAATGACAGAACACTGAGGAGTCAAAGAGCAAACTGAGCCCCTCTGAGAGAAAGCTATCTTTAGCCCTCTCCCTTCCTCCTTCCTCCTTCCTTTTTCCTACTTTTTCCTCAATTTCTTTCTCACTGTGCACTTCCCTCTGTCAGTCTCTCTCTCTCTGCCTGTGATAAAGGACAGGGGGGACATCCAGGATGTGTCTGTAACAAGGCTCTGATCTGTGTGTGTGTGTGTGTGTGTGTGTGTGTGTGGGTGGGTGTGTTAGTGTTAAACCTTGGGAACTTCCCTCCCTCTGTTAGGTTGTGATTTAGAGTCCCTGGATGCTAGAAGAGACAACAGCACAGGAAAGAGGAGGAGAGGAAAAAGGAGGGGGACAGTAAAAGAGATGAACACAAACAAACAGATTCAGGATTTCTCTTGTTCTCTGTCTCGCTCTCTGTATCACTGTATCTCAGTACCGACTGGACTTTTATGCCCGTCACTGTTTGTCTGTTACATAAATCATGTTTAATCTGCCCCATTTATCCACCATGTCGAGACTTAATCGCCATACAGTTAACTCAGTGACATTGGTTTTAGTCTGTATACCAGTTATTCCAACATTATGTACCAGAATATATAATTATAGCTATCAAATTGATTGTCATTAAATTTGATATTGACATTTATGGTCCCAAGATGCAGAATCTTAATGCTGATTTTTCCATGTTGCACCAACAGCAGGTCAAAAGTTTCCACTTGTCCAACAATTCAGTTGGAAAACTCCTAAAAGTACTTTCTGCTTTGATGTTAATGCTAATATTCTAAATATTATGTTAGCATGCTAACAAGCACTATGCTACATATGTTAGCTTGTATAATTCCATTAAAAGCACAACTAAGCCAAAGCATAGTTGATGCTTATAGCCTGCTAAAGTCTGACATTTCAGAGATTTGATACCCGATAAGCTAATTAGCTAAAATGGCCCTCACAGAGAGGATAAACCCTTTTGATTTGTTGCAACAGGCTCGGGACAATCTTCTAGTGGTAAGAATAGACACTGAGTAGCAAAGTAGTTTCTCCATTTTCAACCATGAGCCACTTTTTTATGTTGTGTAAAGAACATTACACTAAAAACGAAGAGATTATGCCTCTTTAAGTGCTGGAAGGTGTTTGTTTTAACTTCAAACAGCAAATAAAAGGGCAAATCAGAACAGATCACAAAGCAAGTAGCAGGGGAATTTAAAATAAAGGCCTCTAGTTAGAACCTGTCTCAGATAACGGCTTGGATCTCACTTCAGCTGAGGTTATTATTAAAATTTTCATACATTTTTTCATGTAGTGTAAAGAACATTACAGCCTCATGGGGCTGTTAGTGTTGGTGTAGATGTTTTATATTGTTAACTTCCTAAATGATGGTATTATTTATGTGGAAAATATTGCCTTATACATGATACATGGATGGTTACAGGTGGGACAAAAAATGTGTCAAGGATCTAGACGGTGTTGTATGTTGTAGAGCTGCAATGATTAATCAATTAGTTGCCAACTATTAAATTAATCATCAACTATTTTGATAATTTTTTTAAGAATAAAATGTTCAAATTCTCTGATTTCAGCTTCTTAAATGTGAATATTTTCTGGTTTCTCTATGACAGTAAACTGAATATCTTTGGGTTGTGGACAAAACAAGACATTTGAGGATGTCACCTTGGGCTCTGAGAAACATTGATCAACATTTTCTGACGTTTTATGGACCAAAAAACTAATCGATTAATCAAGAAAATAATCACCAGATTAATCGATAATGACAATATTCATTAGTTGCAGTTGGTTATATGCTGTACATTGTTGGGGCTATATTAACTAAACTGACTTATTCTAGATTCAATGTTATTGTCATTGGATAAAGTACAAGCACTGAGACAATGAAAAGCAGTGAGGCATCAAACCAGAAGAGGGCAAAATAGGGCAAAAAAGTGCACAGTTACAAACATTACTTACAGATCAGGTAGATGGTACATACAGGTACAAATGGGGCTATAGGTGTTGGTATAAAGTGGGAAATTACACTGTCAGCACTGATGTGAAATGTTTCCAATAACTGCTAAAAAAAAAAAAAAAGAAGCAAAATGAAAAAATTTATCATCAAAATGTGATTAGAATATTATATTAATATATTAACTTTTGTCTTTTTCTCATCCAAAAGTTGTAAAAAAAAAAAAAAAAGAGAAAATTGTACTAAAAAGATATACTTTTCTGTGATACCAGATGCTGATTCCAGCTGTGGTCTTCATCACTCTGGGGAAATGTAGCTGCTGCTGGAATGAGAGCTTAATGGTAAGGAACTTATCAAACTATTAATGATTTTACAGTCTGAATAAGGTCCAGGAGAGACGGTGCGGTATGATGCTAAGCTAAGTCCTGCTTAGATCTACAGCACACTCACAGCTGAATCTTCCAAAATATATAACAAATAATTAGTTTTATGTTTGTATATTTTTGTTTTCTACACACACACACACACACACACACACCACAATTAGCTCCAGTTGCTTCTTTGCTTTTTTTTAAATCAGACTTTTTGGCCCAAAACTGTCTTTCACTCCTCACAGTGTTCCTATTTTACTGCTATTTTCCATTTTTTTCTCACCGCTTGGTGAATAACACTAAACAGTTGTCATTAAACCAGCTGACACTGTGTTCTTATGAGGTGGAATGCTAATGCTAATCCAGCTATGATAATTCAACAAGGGTCCCATTGTTAGTTAACACTTGACAAAGTAAGCTCGGCTCACACCGCTCACGCCACACGCACAGCTGCAGAAGTGTATGTGTGTCAGTAGCAGCTGCCTCTGTTTCTTATCTATGAAACAGAGAAATGAAGCAGCTAACATTCAGACAGATACACAGACACACAAAGTATGTTTCCAAACACGTGGATGTTCTTCCTAAAAAAAACCCTGTGTGTGTGTGTGTGTGTGTGTGTGTGTGTGTGTGTCTGTTGCTCTCCAGATGTGCGGGTCAGTGTTGGCAGCTGTGGTCGGCATGGTGGGGTCTGCTTACTGTTTCGTCATATCAGGGTTTGCCTTGGTGCAGGGGCCGCAGTGCTTCACCTCTTACGGATGGACGTACCCCTTCTCAGACCAGGGGGGCAGGTAGGGAACAGGAACATGTTTGTGTTCTTTAAGAAGTCAATGCTGTAAATAAAAAATGCAGTTTTTTTTTTGGTTAAAACCTGTTTAGAATTCACCTGTTCATCTGTTTTAGCTCTCTCATCATGCACACTTGTGTTTTCTGTAAAGCATTTCACATAATACTATAAAACCTAAATAATAATTCCTAATGTCACAAGTGCAACTGCAGAAGTAAAGGTAATTTATTGCAAAAAATTATTGTACTCTGGTGTATAAAACCAGCTGATTACAACTATAAAACCCGTTTCAGCCCATCCATATGAACAAACATGCCTTCAATAGATTAACAGGGACAGAAAATGTTAAGAGCTTTAAAGACGGTGATATAAGTGGTGCATGTGATGGTGTAAAGTAAAGAATTACTGATCTGTGCTGGCAGCTACTGGCAGCAAAGAGAAACGGGGTCAAAGATTTGTAACCCTGCAAAGTAGAAAGTGATTAAAGCTACACTGCAAAAGGTCATTTATTGCAGGAATGATGCATCATTATACATCATCATCATCATCATCAGTATTGTAGTGTAAACATACTGAACCAAGTATCAACTTGTTATTATTGACTGTTAAACCATCTTATATAATTACATCTTTTGGATTAGCTAGCAGGTGTCTTTTAAAATCCTATAAAATGATATATCAAACATTGTTACAAATTATTGTGCTAAAATAATGAAAGATGCTATTGAGTTGCATTATGGGTAATGTAGGATCCAATCTCTTTAGAGCGTGAACCATGCTAAAGTCAGGATTATTCACCTTCTGCTCCTTTGATTTTAATCATTCTTTTTTTTTTTTTAACTGTCCCCTAACTTTATGGAAGTGCAATAATAAATCACAGTAACTGCAACAAAATTTTGAAAATTCAATAATTATTGAATAATAAGAAAAATGCCAAATAATTGCTGATTCCAGTTTCTCAAATGTGAAGATTTTCTGCTTTTGTTTATTTTATATTGTTGTAAATTGAGTGTTTTGGGGTTTTGGACAAAACAATCACAGGACTTTTATGCTTTTATTTTTGACATTTCATTATTCATCCATTAATCGAAAACATAATTGGGAGATTAATTTATAGTGAAAATAATCTTTAGTTTTAGCCCTAATAAGCACAATAATACAGTGAGGTGTTCTGATACTGAGATCTAGAGAATAACACATTCAGCCTCCACTTAGTTCCTTATTTTGATATATTGAGACACTTCTTTGTGAATTTTTGCAGCTAATTTCAGTTTTAAAATCATCCAGCTCCTCTTCTTAGTAATTTATAACATCGTTTTTAATAATGCAACACTCAAGAGTCCTGCTTTCTACCAACTTGTTTGCATCTGTTGCACTTCACCACTGTCTTCCTTTGATTGACTCTCTACACTCATCTGTCTCTGTGTTCCAGGTATCTGTTGCAGCCAGAGACGTGGTCACGGTGTCTCCAGCCGGTCCATATCGTAGAGTGGAACGTGACTCTGCTGTGTGTGTTACTGGGCCTGGCTGTGCTGGAGTTCATCATCTGTCTCTTACAGCTCGGCAACGGTTTAGTCAACGCCGTCTGCCGGCCATGTTGCTATAAGCAGGAGTACAGTCTTAACGCTTAGACAAAACACACATACAGGTGCACACATAAAAATATACACATACAGAGCATTAATGGACATATGCGTACAGCAGCATGTGTTTGTGTGTGAGCACAACACACAGCCTTTCTACTTAGGCACACTAACTGTGCAGTATCATGGACACCTGGCAACTATGTCAGTGTATGTCAGTGTATATTTTCAAGCTTTCAGTTTGCCCTATAAAAGTGGCAAAATCACTATGCAGACATTTCAAAGGCAACAGGATATTTGTCCATAATAGCGTAAGTGTGTGTATCGCGTATAAGCCATAGAGACATAGAAAAAGGAGGATGTGTTTCACTTTGTACCTAGTGAAAGGAGCCTCAGCAGGCATTTACAAATAATAAAAACAAAGAACAACATCCTAAATAATAATAATAATAATAATGATTATATTAGGTATGCGGGATAATAAGTTTCACTAAAGTATTTGTGCAGTTGTCAGTTGTCTTCAGAACAAAAAGACACCTTTTCGTGCCTTATTTGTTTTGTTTTATTAAAGCTAAATAAGAAGGAAGAAGCACCTGTTGCTATATTTTTAATAACAACTGTTCATTTACTTCATGACAACCTATATTCTGAATATTATTATATACTGTACACTTTGTATAACTTTGTAGAACCAACAGTTACACTATCAGAAGAACAGAACAAACTATTTTTTAGCAACATAATGGGAGTGGATGGAGATGACACAATCATTCAAATCAATGTCATTACACTACTTAAGATGCCTCCCACATGTTGTTTTATTATGTTGGAATTAGCTCTTGTGGGCATTTCACTGGCATTGTTGATGGTCTCCTTGCAAGAAGTAATGTACATTTCCATGATTTTAGTTTCTGAAGGTGCCTCAAGATTATCATGATGCACCAGGAAGTGTCCTCTCTGTCCTGTATTATTCTTGTGGTTCCAACCTTTTTACGGTGTGTTGGATCACTTTATATGAGAAGATTTTTGTGTGTGTGTTTGTACATTTTGTTTTCATTTTCAGAGCATTTTGTTGTAAATTGTTTTCTTTGTGTCTTTCGGATGCTAGATCAGTGTTAACAGACATGTTATATATATTTTAGTGACATATTTTTATAATGTATGTTCGTTTGTGCTGCCTTGAATAAAAAACAATTTCAAGTTTACAACAGTGAGTCGTGAAGTTGGAGCTCATCTCACAAAAAAAACACTTTTTCACTTGCAAAAACAGGTTCGGAGGACGTTCAGCAATTAGAAGACAGTTACCCTGAAATGAATCTGAAGATATCAGCAGTAAACAATACTTTACATGCAGCAGAGTTAGATGTATACATGCTTGACTCTCCTCCTTCATCTCAATTAAACTGTCACAGTACATGATTTGTGTTCATCAGTCTATCTGGCGTCATCTGTCGGTTAAACTGTGTTTATTTTGGCCTCGCTCACTCTTACAGAGGGAGAAGGTCACTGACACAAGAGCACTATTAGCTTACTTCTGATAGGTCAAAACGTGTGTTGTTTTCCTTTTTTGTATGTGTGCATATGATTTCAGCCAGCTCAGTGTTTCGAAATCAATTCCCGGACTAGAGCTTGTGTCCTGGAGTTTCCAGAGTTGCCTGTTATTGATTCATGTCAGCACCCAAACTGAGTAAATGTGGCGTCTGATCCCGGGAGCCAAGCCCATTAAATCAAGAGAACTATAAAACAGTTTTTAAGCAAAGGAACTTCAATCTTTATAGTCTCTACCATGATGTGGCTATGTGGGGGCGAGGCTGGATTATCAGCAGTGCAAAGTGGGCAATGGCACTGGGCCCATAAGTCCCTGTTTCACTGTGTGACGTAGCTTTTTAGTAATTCATTATTCATTATAACACTAAAGCACAATATCAGTCCTGCATCGTTACGTCATCTTGTGGCTCTGTCTTAAAGAGGGACCCTGTGTCAAAATGTCATTTCTCTTAAGTAATAACGAAACAACATTTTGACACAGTGACACAGTTTATTACACATTTAAGTAAGGAAGACAGTAGTATTAACATTTAACATCTGCACAAGTGACTACACCGGTTAATCTGGCCGTGTGTGGAGGCAATTTCAATCTATCTAATGTATCTATTATACAACATGAATAAAAAAACTTTAAAATGATGATAAACCAGTCTTGAAAGTAGAATTAATTGTCCTTAATTGACTAAAAGTGTAGATGGAAGTGATTCAAATGAGTGTTAAAGTAATAGCTGGTTCAGGGGATTAGTTCAACACAGTGAAATATGTTTGTTCATTACACATTTTTTTGTGTAATTTTGTGCATATTTTACAAGCAAGGAAATCAGTGCTACATTGAATTTTTCTGTGTCTTTTTCAACCATTTGCAGTTAATGTTGACTGGATCAAAAGTCAGAGTGTTTTCATCATTGGCAAACAGCGTTTTGGCTGCATTTCAACAAGCAAAGAGAAAGAATGAGGTTACACAGATCTGCTTTTCTATCTTCCAACTAAAATGAGATAAACTACATGAAGTACAATTTCTACAACAGTTGTAGCTCAGATATGATACCTCCAAACAAGGCTGAATCTGATCTCTCTATGTTTTGACGATCACATATGGATGTCGCAGATTAAAACATTTTCTGCTCTTGTGTAAGTCCAAGCTTTCAATCAAACAGGCAGCTGGCTCTCTCTGATAGGTTGGTCAGTGACCTGTCTGCCCTGCTGTCAGTCAGCTGACTGAGTATAAAGACACAGAGGGTCTAAAGTCTCTGAGACAGACTGACAAACTAACAGTTGTCGGTCGTCTGCTCTGTCTGTCTTCATCATTATCTTCTGCTGAAGTACTGGACAGAAATAAAGACTCATCTTCATCCTTGTCATCACTGTTTCCTGTATATTTTGCTTTGGACTTGTACAGTAGTAGGTGAAGTGTCAGAAGTGTAAGTCGTCAAAATGCAGCGGTTGGGGTTAAGGCGTTTGTTGCTGCTGTGTTGTGCAGCGGTATGTGTGTCCGGGATGAGGAGAGAATACTTCATCAGGATAGAGGAGGTGCCTTGGAACTACGCCCCAAGTGGGATGAACGTCATACAGAACCGCACACTGCAGGAGGATGAGTAAGTACACACACATCTTACATCGTCTTGATTATCATAACTTTCTTTATGAGTCCATCAGTCAGCCCTTTGACACCTGTCGCTTGTCCAAAATGCAGCGACCAAAATACAAAACTCCTCACTGGTACCAAGAAAAGATGGTCTCCTCCCACAGTGGAATATCAAATACTGAATAAGAATTTAAAGATTATTTTATTTGTACTTAAAGGACAAGTTCACAATTTTTCAAGTCTGTCCTAAAACAACAGTCAGGAACCCAAATGAACATTGAAAGAGGTTCTACTCGCTGTAATCATTCCTCCTGTTCATACTAACCATTAAAAGATCCCCCCAAATTTTCTTGCAATGTATTGTGATGGTGGACTAAACCCACAGTCCTCGTTTTGAGCAAAACCGTATTTAAAAGTTTATCTGAAGATAATATGAGGTTTCAGCAGTCTGAGCTAGTCAAATAAAATGGATATCTTCCACAATTACAGTCTTTTTAGTAAAAACAATCCCTCTTTGTGTCTTGATGGAAAATGTTTTCTTGTTCAGCTGCAGTGGAAGGATCATAACAAAAAGAGGGAATTTTGCATTAAAAAGACTGTAATATTGAAAGATATCGACTTGATTTAGCTAATTTGCTCTTCAGTGTCAGGTATCTTAAAAGAAGAAGTTATTTCAACATGTCACAGTAGGAAAATCACAAGTGTAAATAAAATGAATGATGGTTGAATTTGATTTAGCTGCTTCGGTTTCAGGCTGATGGATGTCGACTCACTGTCACACTGTCATGGCTTACTGGGACACTTGAATAAAACAGAGCCATCATTAATGTTACCAGTAACACTTGTGCTTTTCCTACCATGACATGTCAAAATGTCTGCTGTGAACAAGGCCTATCCAATAAGTAACTACATATCTATAAAATCATTTGTATTACGAAACTGTGTTTTTCTTCAGTGTTACAGGTTTTGAAATCTTTTAACTGTAATCAATAACGAGTACACAAGCACACTTAATTTTGCAACTTTGGAATGTTGAAAACATCAACCTGGGTTTACTGATACTGATACTGTTTATTTTGTCCTATTTTCTGACATGTTACAGGCCAAATGATTAATACATTAATAAAGAAAATAATCAGCAGATTAATTGATGAAAATAATTGTTAGTTGCAGCCCTACTTACAAATGTCAAAAAGACACTCCTTCCACAATTAATTCTTGTCTATATTGGTAGTTTGTGAAAACCAGTTTTGTTATTTGTGTGTTATTGGATGTCCAAAAACATTTTTAGTGCATTTTAGTTTAGTTTTTACACACTCGGATACCAACTTGATCCACTCTAGTTTACATCACATCTTGTCAAGAGGCTGATATCAGCCAAAAGCAACCAATATGAACCCAACTTAAATGTTATTTATCTACAGTTCGCAGGTGGATATGTGTTCAGTTCATATTAATGGCCAGATCCTGACCACTCACCCACCTTATTGTCTCTGTCTGCCTGCATCTCTCTGCAGAGAAGCCTCAGTCTTCTTGAAGAGAGGCCCCCAGCGAATCGGTGGCACCTACAAGAAGGCCATTTATAAGCAGTACACCGACGCCACCTACAGGACTGAAATGACAAAGCCAAACTGGCTGGGCTACCTGGGACCCCTGATCACAGCTGAAGAAGGAGACACAGTGGTCGTCCAACTGAGGAACATAGCATCCAGACCGTACAGCATCCACCCCCATGGACTCAACTACAGCAAGGGCCATGAGGGTGAGGAAATGAGTGAACCTGTCCATGATTGTGCATGGACAGACTGAGGAGGCTGATGAACAGATCTGTGACTGTGTGTGTTTGTATCTTCCTCCTCAGGAGCCCTGTACCCAGACGGCACCCCTCCAGAGCAGAAGAGGGACGACTCCGTGGCTCCCAGTACAACAGTGATATACGAGTGGACCCTCCCAGAGTCGCACGGTCCAACACTAGAGGACAGCAACTGCATGACCAGATTCTACCACTCCCATGTGATCCCCGTAAAAGACATTTACTCAGGACTGATAGGACCCCTCCTCGTCTGTAAGCGAGGTACTGGGTTCCTTTTAAACATACAGTATTTCACCAATAATCAAATTCAACAAATTAATGTCAGCAGGGTGAACAAGAAGCAATATAACCAAACCCATACAGAAGTTACATAGGTTGAAATATATTAAGAATAATTAGATTTATATATATTTCAGTGTATTCCATTGAAATAGAAGAAAATATATTTTATACTTAGATAAATAAATGAAAATATAATTGAAATATTAGATCTTTTTAATATTTTCTCACACATATTAGACCTATTTAAATATATGTTTTTAATCTGATATATTTACATATATTCATTGCCTTTATAAATAAGTTCTCAATCTATGTAAATATATAATATTTCTAATATGTGTGAATATTTCAATTCCTGGTATTTGTTAACATATTAGTTTTCTGTACATGTAAATATATTTATATGGAAATCTATTGTGAAACATATTTTTCTATATCTAATTTATTTTAGTGATTTTTACATATATGTAGACATATTCAAATATGTTTTATAGAGTATATTCACATATGTTAATTCACACTTTATGTAAATAAAGTACACAGTATTGTAAATGTTTCCAATTTCATCTTAAATACATAAACTCTGATGACATAGATTACATGTATTTTAACATGTTAACACAGATACAGACATGTTGATACAGACCCTACAGTGATTCATCAAATTAATGTCAACAGGTTAAACAAGAAGCCAAATAAACAAAAATCAACTAGAATCAATAAACAAAATATCAATTAGAAACGGTTTTCCTCTTAAGATGTCCTGCCTATAATATATATATTATATATATTAAATTCATTATATTATATATATATATATATATATATATATATATATATATATATATATATATATATATATATATATATATATATATATATATATATATATATATATATATAATGCATTTAATACTGTGAATTTCATATTAATATCTTTAATTGATTTTTATGACAAACATTAAGTGCCTCTCACATATCCCTAAAACAACAGACTGAATCCCTCCTCTCCTCTGTAGGAACTCTGGACGTACATGGAGACCGGGTGGCGGACTATGTGTACGCTTTGCTGTTCATGGTGTCAGATGAAAACATGAGCTGGTACCTGGATGAAAACATCAGGACGTACATCACAAGTCCCGCCAGAGACCTGAAAGAGGACGAAGATTTCATTGAGAGCAACAAGATGCACGGTGAGGAGAGAGAGTCCTTATACAAACCCACCCATACATGAACACATACGGCACTTTTAACCCTGACTGTGTATTTCAGGTATAAACGGGTTTCTGTATGGTAACCTGCCTGGACTGAGCATGTGCCAAGGCAACAAGATCCACTGGCATTTATTCGGCTTAGGCAACGAGGTAATGAATGTATTATTAATGAGAAACACATCTAACATTTTTCATTGAAACCAATGGCCATAACAGTTTTAAAACACAACTAATCATAACTAGTTGTTTAAACCGTAGACATTGTGTGTGTTTTGTCTATTTAAGTACATTCGGAAAAAGCTAAAAGTGACTGAAAAGCTTTGACAACCATAAAATGAGTTTACTGGTATTATGAATCCAAACATTATAAATAAGTAGGAGAACATGTGGTAACCATGAACATAAGTTTTGTGTTGTTCAAACACTCTTTCAATAGTAAATAGTAGTAGTAGTAGTAGTAGTAGTAGTAAATAAGGATGCAAGCTAGTTTCAGATCTCATTTGGTGTCTGAAAGTTTGCCGCAGCCTATTTCACCATTCATATTAAAAATTTTGGAATTGAGCTGAAACACTTACTTGATTAATTGATCAGACATCTGACAGAAAATTAATCTGCAACTATTTTGCTAATAATTATTAAATGCCAAACATTTATTTGTTCCAGCTTCTCAACTGGGAGAATTTTCTGTATTTTATATAATTGTAAACCTAATATCTTTGAATTTCGGACTGTTGGTCAGACAAAACATCTCACCAAAGGACAGCAGTTGAAAATTAGCCAGCTGACTGACACTGGTACATTTACAGAAATTTTGATTAATGTTTGTTGTCCTTTTAGATAAATAAATAAAATTAAATGAAATGAAAACAAGACATCCAAGGACATCATTCTGGGTTTTGTAAAATTGTATTTCTGAAATACAGAAAATAATCTGCAGATTAATTCATAATGTACATGTATTTATTTACAATAAGTGCAAAATAAATGTAATACGCAATATGTTATAGTGTAAAAAAAAACTTGAGGTAGTCGTGGGAGTGTGGATAATGCAGGGTATAAGTTTCAATAAAAAAAACTGAGTACACCCCTGGTCAATATCACTAAAATGTTAATTACAAATCCTTTCCATTTAATACAATTTTATTTGTTTTCACACAAAACGCCTGAAGAATTAAACCAATTCACTTGAAGAACAGGATGTTTCACTAATCAAACTATAATGAAAGGTCCATATTTAAGAACGAACTGCAACAAAAGTCAGTACACCTTCATTAGTGAGCATCCATTCTTTTATTTTTTAATATTTTGTATGCCCACCTTTGTTTTTGATGACAGATTTGATCCTCCTGGGCAGGGATGACACCAGTCTTGTCCAAATCTGTGGAGAGATGTTCTGTCATTCTTCACATATGATTCTTTTTAGCTGCTCTTTGCTGGAGGAGTTTTGTTGTTCTGCCTTCCTCTTTAAAATACTCTAAAGGTTCTATTGGATTCAGGTCAGGGGACACACTTAGCCAGGTCATAGTTTTCACTTTTTTCTTCTTCTGTGATTTTTGTGTTTGGGATCAGTGTCATGTTGGAAAATTCCTCTCCTGCCAACCTTCCTGAGACTGGGAGTCATCTTTTCATTCAGTATTTGGGTATACAAACCTACATTCTTAGTGTCATTTATAAATGTCATCTCCCCTACACCTTTTGCACTTATGCAGCCTCGTATCAACACACTCCGACCTCCATGTGTCACGGTCGGCACTATGCAGTCACTGTGGTAGTCCTGGCCAGGTCCATGCCAAACAAGCTGGACTCCATCTGATCCAAACAAATTTATTTTGGGTTCATCTAACCAAAGAATGTGCCGCCAGGACTCATCAGGCTTCTTTTCATGCTCTTTGGCAAAGTTTAATCTTGAATTTTTGTTCTGTTTTGTGAGCGATGGTTTTTATTTTTGGATGTCATCTGTAGAAGTTGACTTCATGTAATGTCCTTCGTGGTCTTATCATTCACTGAAACACCAATTTCCACAGTTAATCCTTGTGCCAAATCAGAAGCACTTGCCCGTCTGTTTTTCAGCACAAGGTTGTGTAAATTTTTCGAGGCTGGCCACTGCACCTTCTGTTATCGGTAGTATGTGTCCTCTTGTACCTAATAACCACTGCTGCAACTGTGTTTTGACTTCTGCTCCTCTCCCTCTCCCATCTTCATGAAGTCTCACAATCTGGTTTCTTAGTTGTTCAGGCAATTCCTCACCATGTGGAGCCATGTTGCATGAGACACAACCAAGGCCAAAAGTGAGAAAGTTGTGGTGTTCACGGGTTCTTTTATAACTTTGTTCAGGCAATTAGTCTTAATTGAAAGTTGCAGGTGTACTCACTATTGTTGCATTGAGGTTGTACTTGAGTCCTGTATTTTCAATTTAGTCTTTCTAACCTGTTTGTTTTTAATTACAAATAAGATCAAACACCCTATACTTCACCCTAAACGTAATACAATCATTGTAAGATGATACGATTTTGAATCATTTAACCTTTTAGTGATATTGCAGAGGGGTGTAGTCAGTTTTGTTATATACTGTATAGAAGAGGTACAGCCTTACTTTGAAATGTCAAAGAGACACTTGCTTTCCCTCCACAATTAATTCTTGTCTATGCGGTAGTTTGTTAAACCATATTTGTGAACATGTTACGAATGCTCAAAAATAAGTTTGTATTGTATTTTAAATGGATCCGCTTGCTAGCTTATGTCACATCTTGTTAACAGGCTGATATGAGTCAAAAGCACTCAATCTGAACCCTACTTAAATGTCATTTATTAACCATTTACAGGTGGACATTCATTCAGTCCATTTCCATGGCCAGATCTTGACCACTCAGAAACACCACACAGACACAATCAGTCTTTTCCCCGCCACCAGCACTACGGCTGAAATGGTAGCTGACAACCCCGGACAGTGGCTGCTGACGTGCACCGTTAACGACCATCTGATGGGTGAGCTCACATCCTCCACCCCTAAAATCAGGTAGATAATTTCACAAAGACATTATGTCATCCCACGGGCTAAGTGCTTTTGTTTTGTGCTTTTGTTCAGCTGGAATGCAGGCTATATTTGAGATCAAGAAGTGTTTCCCCGACGTCCATAAAGCCCGTCCACATGGTGAGCTCAGGCAGTACTTCATTGCTGCAGAAGAAGAAGTCTGGGACTACGCTCCTACACTGCCGACTGATGGGTTAGTTACTTATATATTTGCACAGCAATGGTTTCTGTAACAGACCTATCCCATTTCTAAATTGTGTTTGTGTGTGTGTTTGCAGTGAGGCAGACAAGTTTGTAACCAAAGGCCGGAGTCGTATTGGAAGCCGCTACAAGAAGGCTCGCTATGTGGAATACACTGACAACACCTTCACAACAAAGCTACTACGCAGCCCAGGGGAGCAACACCTCGGGATTCTGGGTAATTCAGGCTTGGTTGGGGTTGGTGGCACATGTCATATTAGCCAGAGCTGAACACAACAGCTAAGTTAAACCTCAAGATAAAGAACCACAGTTTTTTTTCTGGTTAAGTAAAATTAAACAATGATTAATACAACCTAATACTTCACCTCTTGTTACTACCTGAAAAAATGCAACTTATCTATGGTATCTTATATGTTACAATACGATACGATACGGTACAATACCACACAATACGATACAATGCGATACGATACGATACGATACGATACGATGCGATATGATACAATACGATACCACACAATACGATACAATGCGATACAATACGATACGATACAATACGATACCACACAATACGATACAATGCGATACGATACGATACGATACAATACAATATGATACAATACGATATAATGCGATACAACACGATACAATACGATATAATGCAATACAACACGATACGATACATTAGGATATGATACGATACGATACCACACAATACGATACAATGCGATACGATATGATACATTGCGATACATTACGATATGATACAATACGATACAAAACAACTTCATTGTTAGCTTACACTGAAATTCATTTTGCATCTTTAGGCAGTTCCATTTAAGATGTTGACACACAGATTAAATATACAGATACACAAATAGCCATTTTCATAGCTGCACATAACACATCAAACAATCAAACAGTCATATATATATATCGCTTCATGTCCTCATGATTTAGATCTCAATTGGCAGCACACTGATCTTGGTAAAGCAACACGATAGACTGATGTATAAAATAATTCTTCAGCCTGTTGTTTTTAAACTGAGGGACTCTAAATGGCCTATTCTCAGTTTAAAACATGTATGTTATGTAGCTAATTAGGTAGTAAGTTAGATTACCTTCCCAGTTCAAACTAGGTAGACAACCCTAGAAGGACTGCAACAATAAAATATCAATTATTTTCATTATGGATTAATCTGCAGATTATTTTTTGATTACCCAATTAATTGTTCAGTCTATAAAATATCAGAAAGTAAAAACAAACAAAAAAAAAAAAACAAAACAATCATAAGTTCTCAGAAACTAAGATGAAGAGTCCAGATTCCTTTTTTAAATTCAACCAACTCTTCTAAACCCAAAGATGATCAGTTTACAATGACAGAAAACAGATACCAGAGAATACCAAGCATTATTATTTGATTATTGTTGATTAATCAACAAGTAAATTGACCTCTAGAATTTCTATTTTGGTTCCCTTCTTCACAGTTTGCTTATTAGCTAAGGCCAAGCACCCATTTCATGATGGACTAGTTCCAGACAAGTACTAGACTGTGAGTCTAATTCAAAGTTTTTCAGAGTACATCAGCAGGATCTCATTACCACCATGCTGTGAGAAAATTAGTGCTGCACTGTCCCCAATCTTGCAGCCTCATCTGTCTGAAACACTCTGTCTTTATCAGACACATATCTACACTGTCGGGACACTAATTATGTTTGGGATATGTCAGATTTCCCCCATCTAAACTTCAACTAGAGGGCCTTTGACTTGAATTTCCGACAAACCAGTAAACTGTGTGTGTGTTTCTATCTCTGTCTCCAGGTCCTGTGCTGCGAGCTGAAGAGAAAGACACTATCAAGGTGGTGTTTAAGAACAAAGCCAGCCGGCCTTACAGTATACAACCACATGGTGTACAGTACAGCATAGAACAGGATGGGACGGTGTATCACAATGAACTGGAAGGTTAATACTCACACATACTGTTATCATTGGACTACATCCTCAGTCTTTTTCATGTCTCCCTCATGCATCTTTACTCCTCCTCTACTCCTCAGAGTCCTACACAGCAAAGAAGCTGCGGGAGCTAAAGAAGCAACCAAGTGAGTGGAGTAATACAGCTCAACCTTTACATGCATACCTTGGGTTTTTGGCAATCTGGGGCAGTATTACACCCTGTGTAATTTATACCTCTTATACAGTTAAGCCCTCAGCTCCCTGCCATTCCTCAAACTACTTGTTTTCATCTTCTGTTGTCAAAAATCACAGTTTTTCCAATGTTTTTTGCTAAAGTGTTTGTAGTGTCACCAGAGAACCAAAGTATGTAATAGTGTTAATTTTTTTTTATTACCAGTATGCAGGTTGCTACTGATAACATACAATGGAATCCAAAAGTCTGAGACCACTTTCATAAGGGAAAGTGGTCTCAGATCTTTTGGACCCCACTGTATAATATTATGTTTTCCTGTTTGGCTTCATGGTGGCATTATTTTCTTATTGTTAACTACGTATAACTGCAGGCACAAGGATGAAGAAGAATGTTTTATATCAGCTTACTGTCACAGTAACATGATGCTACAGCACTGAGGTGTCACATACACTACAGAGAAAGCACTTTCTTTGATATTTGAATGTTTTGATCATAGTAACTCTGAAAATTAAGATGAGGCTGAAGGAATTTTAATTTGCATGATGATGCTAGCTCGGATGACATTAGCTCTGAACAAGATGTTATTCAAGTAGCTGTTGCAAAAGAAGCAGTCTGAGCCGTGGCAGATAAGGGATCCTCACATAGCTACTAGCAAAAACTGACACATGTAGTTATCAGCCAAACCACCTCCAGCTCAATCTGTGAGCCGAGGTACTGTAAAGTTTGAAAAAACACCATTGCATTTAAAATTTAAAACACCAGTCCAGGTAAGCATGCATGAATTACAATCTATCTATCATAATCATAATAATTTTCTTTCTATATATAAATTTCTCTGTTTAGGGGTGGTGACCCCTCCTCCAGCTGCTCTGGTCAGACCTGGGACGGTGCACACCTATGAGTGGACAGTGCCTCTGGGAGCTGGGCCAGTAGAAGGGGAGGCCGACTGTCTGACCCATCTCTACTACTCTGGAGTCGACGCTGTCAAGGACACCAGCTCTGGACTGGTCGGACCCCTCCTCGTCTGTCGACCTGGCTCCCTGAAGAAAGGAGTACAGGTGAGGAGAAAGACAAAAACTAAAGGATGGAAGAGGCTTTAATTAGATTTTTTTTTAATATTTATATGTAAAACATTTGTAATATGATGAGTGTTTGGGCAGATCACATTCCAGTTGTGGTTATTATTGTATTGTTTTAATCATAATCTGTGCTGCTGCTTGAGGAAAGATGGAATACAATGTAATGGAGTTGCTCTGTGAAGGGACAGTGAGGTGTTTGACTGTATAATAAGTTGTGAACTTTGCTTCGAAGCAAGAGAAACTTAAAGTGACAGATGCATGTTTAAAAGCCTATAAAAAGAGATGAATGAATGAGGCCACAGGAGAATTTCAATGCAAAATTTAAAGCCTTAACCTTTATTGAAGCTTAAGACTTGGATAAAAGAAGTGGCTATGGCTGGGTCACTGCAGCTACAGTACATAATGGCCCCATATGTGTGCTTTATGTGCAGAAATTCAAAGTCAAACTATCCTGGATAATGTTCTTTTGGAGATGATGGTCAGTTAAGAAAGGTGACTTATTCATACTGGTAGTGGATTTGGTTCCAGTGCAAAAAGCATAATCTAACAGTCTGATAACAACAATAATCCTAGTATAAATCTAGCAGGATTAATGTAACCAAATAGACAAAATGAAAAAAAAATGTTAAGAAAACAGTGGAGCCAGTTAAACATTCAGGTACTGTTGGATCTTGTGAGGTGCACACTCTACAGTAGGGTTTCCCAACCCCCTTTGGACTTGTGACACCCCTGAAGGACTAAATATGTGCAGATGTGTTTCTACTTTCCTATCCTTCTAATCTTCTCACAATTTATCATGCGACCACTTGCCTTACAGTGTACCGATTCAAGAGACTCAAGCGCCCAACTTGGAGATCACAGAGAAGAACCATGATTATGAGACAAATATATCAATCAAATCGTAATTTGACACTTTTCTTCTTCTTCTCTCTTCTCCTCATGTAGAAAAACTACGACAAAGAATTCCACCTCCTGGCTACAGTGTTTGATGAAAACTTGAGCTGGTATCTGGATGACAACATTAAGACCTACACCACAGCTCCCACCACTGTTGACAAGGAGGACGAGGGCTTTATGGAGAGCAACAAGATGCACTGTGTGTAGTTCACATAACACGTTTTTAACCTTTTCTCTCAATTGTTTTTATCATTGTGAGATAATGACTGTGTGTTTTATTTCTTTCATTCTCTCTCAGCCATCAATGGGTTTGTGTATAGGACCCTCCCAGGCCTGACCATGTGTAAGGGGGATAAAGTATCATGGCACTTGTCAGGACTGGGTTCAGAGACGGACATCAACAGCCTCTATTTCGAGGGAAACCGCTTCCTCTACCGCCAGACCAGACGAGACAGCATCAGCGTTTTCCCTCACATTTCACACACAGTTACTATGGAGCCAGACAGCATGGGTATGCATTTCTCTCTCTTTCACACTTTTACAGTTTTTACACTTTTACACAGTACGATTGTACTTGTGTACATGTGAAAACACTTGTTGCAATGTTCAATATGTATATCCAGATTGTGCTATTCAGCACGTGATGCTTTATGTGTGTATATCCACTATCTGGTTTGTGCAATTTATGTCACTGTTGGTATAATTAATTCTGATTATTTCATTTCTTTATTTTAATTAATTAATTTTTATTTATTTATTAATTTGTTTGTTTATTTATTTATATTTCAGTTCTGTCTTCACCTGTCTTCCCTTTTAAACCACTTCATGGCATGTATGTGACAACTTTAACATTGCAAGATAATATACAAAATGTATAAAAACAATTGTTAACAATAAACAATAACAATAAAATGTATAAAACATTTTTAACAATATATATAGTGATAATAGGATTAATCATTTATTTGTATATCACTTGTCAAAACCAGTGTTACAAAGTTCTGTACACAAAACAAGCAATTAAATAAAAGACTTAACAGAAAACCATAAAACCGACATTAGATAAAAATCTAAAATGTAAACAATGTGTATGAAAAATAAAGACAAAAAATTATTGGTTGGCCAGTCAACAAAAATTAGCTTTAAGAAGCGATTTAAAAGAAGATAGTGAATTGGTGAGTCTGAGCTCCTCAGGCAGGTCATTCCAGAGCCGGGTCCCTTCTGGTCTTAAGTTTAGTTTTGGGAAAAGAAAAGAGAAAATTAAACCTAGTAGAAACAAAGCCATAAAAACATGATGAATCCATCTTCCCAAAACAAGATTCTCACCAAACCAGGTAAAACTGAATAGGAAGGAAAAGGAGAATATATACCACATAAGATGAACTTACTTCCCATAAGTTTGACCATCACAACCGGTGGGCCAAAACAAAACCTTTACCCTCACAAACTTTAACCCTTAAACAATTTCTTCAAGTTGTCCCTTAAAGAAGTGAAAACCAGCCAAAACGTCCATATAAACCCATATTGTCCTCACTTAGAAGGTCTACAACCGGAGTCCTCACAAAGATAGAAGTACAAGATCACAAACACAGTAAAATAACCATCGATTTAGACTCCAGAATGTTGCTGCAACCAATTAATTTTGTTATTGATTCCACATGTCTTGTTTTGTTTGACAGTCCAAAACCCATTGATACTAACTTTACTGTACTGTATTTAAAACAAGGGGAAACAGCAAATTCTCACATTTGAAAAGCTGGGATCGGTGAACATTTCACATTTTTGCTTGAGAAATTATTATTTTACTGTCAGAATAGTTACAGATTCATTTTCTGTCCTTTCAGGAATGACACACATCATTTTATACATGGTCCAACAAATCTAAAACGTTCAAAAAATGTTAAGGTAGGAGTTTGTTTGAGGTGCTCTTTGGATAGGGATACATGTAGACACAAAAATACAAGAAAACTCCAAGGCACTCCCTTTTAAAACAATTAAAATGCCTTTATTGTCTTGGCATGGTCATTTTAAAACAAAGCTCCGACCTGTTACTGGCATTGAGCCTTCGTCAGGGAGTCAAAAAGATCTAAAACATTGCCTGTATATAACTACACATGTAATCATTTTGTGTGTTTTCAGGTCAGTTTGAAGTGGTGTCTCCTACAGTGAGCAATTATCATGGCGGGATGCGAGCCAACTACACAGTAGAGAAGTGCAGCATATTTCACCGTCAAGGTGAAACAATGCTCCATTTTAAAACCTACTACATCGCTGCCATGGAGATGGACTGGGACTACTCTCCAAACCGCACCTGGGAGGCCGAGATGTTTCGCGGCCACGAAAAGTAACACCTGCACATATTCTGTCTAAACATTTATTAATTTGATGATATTTCGACCTTTCAAAAGTATAACATAATACTTGTAATTTCTTTTTTTGTTTATGAAAATAACAGTACTACTGCATAAGAATACTTTGTTATAGTATTAAAAGTAGAAGTACTCATTTTGAGTGTTTTAGCATGCTATATTATTGCAGTTTTATTATTAATGCATTAACATATAAGCAGCTTTTAAATCCGACAGCTGGTAGAGGTGGACCCAATTTTAAACTGATTTCTATACTGTTTTATTGTTTAACCTATAAAAATGCATCATATTTTATAGCTCATCATGTATTCTGTATGATGAATCTTATTCTGCAAAAGTAATTGCAGCTGTCAGATAAATTTGGTGGAGGAAAAAGTACAATATTTAGAGTATAAAATGGGAATACTCAAGTGCCCTAAAATAGTACTTGAGTAAACGTACTGAGTTACTTTCCATTATTGCATAATCACAACAAATATTGAAATTGTCCTTCTATGTGCCCTCTACAGTATATTTACTTATATTATACAGTATATTTATAAAAAGGCATTAAAGTCCAAAACCTGAAATTGTATATGTAAATGTACAATCTCAAGTTTAAATCTTAAATATTAAATATTTAAGAGTTTCTGTCCTACTTTTTATGTTTTATGCTTTTTGTCGACTTGAATGTTTTGTATTTCTTTATAGTAACGTAACAGATAAACTCAGATTCATTTACACACATATTTACATACACACACCTCCATTTCATTTACTACAAATTGAGCCTGCCTCTCTCTCCCTGCAGTCCTGCTGGCGTCTTCCTAGACCAGCAGGGTGGATTTATAGGCTCCCGTTACAAGAAGGTGGTCTACCGTCAGTTCACCAGCGACAAATTCACAAAGCAGGTGGAGAGACCACCCGATATGGAACACCTCGGCATTATGGGTAGGCTGTGAGAGCCAAGCATGAGAATTAAGACTGCCTCATATCTACAATTAAATAAAATATCCACACATTATATGACATGTTATGCATATAATCGTTAATCTCCACTTTGATCGGTCTGGTAATTAGAGAATCTTCCCTTCTTTCAGGTCCAATGATCCATGCAGATGTCGGGGACAGAGTGAAGGTGGTTTTTAAGAACATGGCAACCAGGGATTATTCTATCCATGCCCATGGAGTAAAGACAGACACCCCTGACATCCACCACACCAAACCAGGTACAGACAGGCAGGATAAAAAACACCTAAAACCATTAGAAGTTAACATAAAACTCCTGAATGCTTATTTTCCTGGTTGTTAATGTGGCACAGAGACTAAATTAACAACCAGTTTTTCATATGTATTTATTAATGCTTTCAGGTTTACAGTCAATTAAAGGTGAAAAAAGTGGTTTAGAAGAGTAGCAGGCAGCGCCACCACCATTTTCTACTAACTTGTTGAATGGTGGCTTTATTTGATACAGGTATAACTGGGTCTTTTGCAGCGTTAGGCAAATAGTGGCCTGTTGGCCAAATCTGGACCTCCAATAAAAATATTTGGCCCCCTAAGGAAAGCTGCAGTTTTCCTTTAATAGCATCACATCAACTTTCTTACATGACTCTTCATAAATGTACAGCAGATAACAATGTAAACACAAGAATAATTACCTATATACATATTTTTCTCAGAAACATGACTTTGCTTCAACTGTACAGTAAATGATGTTTATTGTGTGTGGATAAGCTCATGTATGTTCAGGCTTATGAGTAATTTTTTGCCAAATGAATATTAACATAAACTGCTCACTTACTGGTGGTAATTAAGGCATTAAACGGCATTTCATACAGGATAGACAAGTGAGACATAACGTTGGGAGGACTTTTATTTGAATGTTGAAAAGTGGGCATGTCAAAATTAATCTTAGTTCTGTGACGCTAAAGTTGAGGATTGATTGATGGGTGGATGTCATGATATTATTGGTTGAAATTGGTTGGTTCAAGCCTACGGAAGCACGCTTCATATTTTGTTTTACAAGAAGAAAACATGATTGGATTTTGATATTAAAATACAAAGAAATTGATTTTTTGTAATTTTTTGGGTATATATTGTTAAATAGGTGCACAATATGACCATGGGATGTGATCTAAAAGGGTTTAAAAGGCATTTTTCATTTCATCTGGACTTTAAGTGTGTACTGCTTTAACTTTCTGAGAATATCAAAGGACTCAGTCTTCAAAACTAGATGCTAAACTGTATAAATTGGTCTCAGTCACTACTGGACTATGTGTAACTTCAGTTTTCTGAAAATAGGACTCAAACCTTTAATAATCTGAATTGGTGCTTTTTCGCAGGTGAGACTCACACCTACTACTGGTACGTTACAAAGAGTACAGGACCAACCACAGAGCAGGAGGAGTGCTCTGTGTCAGCATACTACTCTACTGTGGATGTTGCTAAGGTATGCTGACGCTAATACTAACACACAAACACACACCACGCAGCCACACACACACATACACACACACTGACATGTGGTCTCCCTGCCTGCCAGGATCTGTACAGCGGTTTGGTTGGTCCGTTGGTGATCTGTCGCCGGAGCTGGGGCAGGTGAGCGTTGATACAGAACTATCTAAACCAGTTAATGCTTCAGCACAATAAGTACGACAGAGTGCTAATATACAGTTTTATATAAAACTGTGTTTCAGGAGTCTCGGACTGAAGAAGGAAGTAGAAGAGTTTGCGCTGCTTTTCCTGGTTTTTGATGAGAATGAGAGCTGGTAAGTAGAGCTACTGTAACCTTAAAATTAACCATTAAAGGATAGGATCACAATTTGTCAAGTCTATCTTAAAACAATAGTCATGTACCCATATGAAGACTGAAAGAGGTTTTGCTCTTTGTCATCATTCATCCTGTTCATACTGGCTATTAAAAGATCCTCCTCAAATGTGCTTTCAATGTAGTCCTCATTTTGTGCAAAAAATTAATTAAAAGTTTATCAGAAGCTGATAAGAGGCTTCAGTTGTCTGAGTCAGTCGATATCATAGTCAATAGACTGTAGCTCTGGTTATCTTCCTGAGTTACGGTCTTTTTAGCAAAAAAATCCCTTGTTTTGTTTCCCTGTTGAGCTGCAGTGGAAGGATATTAACAAAAAGAAGGAATTTGGCTCTAATGAGACAGTAACTTTGAAAGACGTTGACTTGATTTGACAAGTTTGGACGACTGAAGCTTAATATTAGCTTCAGATAAACATATAAACACATTCTTGAACAGAAGGAGAGCTGTGGATTTTGTCCCCTTATCACTTTTAATAGTCAGTATGAACAGGAGGAATGATTACAGCAAGCAAAACCTGTTTCAATGTTCCTTTGGGGACCTGACTTGTTGTTTTAAGACTTTTGAAGAAAATTGTGAACCTATCCTTTAACTTTTTAGATCTTTTAAAGGTAACTTTGCCCAAATTACAAAAAAACAAATTCCCACCTTTGCTACATAGTATCAATTCATGCAGATAGGTTTGATTTTTTTGAGGTTTTGAGATATCTGTGTGAAAGACAATTTGAATGATACCTCCTATAAAACACAGAAAATGTGAAATTCTCTTAAACTTGCCTCTAGAGAGACGTCACTGTTAGTCAGAATAATCCACAGACCTCAAGATTTTTCATTGGGACTATTTCATCAGTAGAAAATAAATCAGATTTTAAAAGTTGATAGTGAGGTTTGCACTACAGCAAGAGCCATTTTATCCCACCTAATGTCTTTATTATATTTTGACATCTCATCAAGCTGATACACACATACTGTACACATCACTGTCAAGATACACTGGACAGTAATGTTAATATTTCTCTGTAGCAATGCTGGGAGACACAAACTGCTGCTCTATATATTATTACTATATTATTATTATTGTACAGTATTTGTCAAATTTGTATTTTTATTAATATTCTAGGTATTTGGATGAAAACATCAGGACCCATATCAGGAGCCCTCGCCCCGACTTGAAGGATGATGAAGCCTTTCAAGAAAGCAACAAGATGCATGGTGAGATAAACACACTATGATCTGCATCATTTTGACAAATATTGGGATTTTGTGTTGCATCACTTGCCGTAGACATCAAAAGAAATTTGCTGAATTCTCTTTCCGATGTGTTAACGTGTGTTGTTTGTGTGTCCACGTGCAGCCATTAATGGTTATGTGTATAGTAACCTGAAGGGCTTGACCATGGAGGCGGGTGATAAGATTTACTGGTACCTGATGGGAATGGGCACTGACGTGGACATACACGGTGTGCACTGGCATGGTCACACTGTGGAATATAAGGTATGTAAAAAACATACAAACATAGTAATCATAGAGTTACAAACACACTCTGGTGCTCACAATAACACCTATAACTCTCCTTGCTCTGCAGCTGGGTGGAGGTCCTCATAGTACTGACGTGTTTGACCTTTTTCCAGCCACCTTCCAGGTAAAACCTCAACCTTTCGTAACTTGGCTTTTTACTCTAAATGTTACATGTTGCAGTTAAACATCAATAAATCATCAATAGTGTAACAGGGAATCAATGTAATTATAGAAAAAGTTGTTATTCATCATCCATTGCACTGTAAAATCTCCTACCTAACAACTAATTTCCTTAAAAAATGATTTTCTTAAAACAAGCTGGGAAAAAAAACTGCAAATAAGACAAGAAACAGGAAATAGAAACAATAAAAACATACACGCAAGAATAGAAACAAGTGAAATAGAGTGTTTCCAATGCAGGCAACATTTTTTAAAGTTACATTTATCATCACTTTTATAAATATTAAGATACAGCCAGAAGGACAGATCAATACCTAGTGTTGTTAAAATTATAGATATGAAACACTTGTGACTTATACACTGAATTAAGGTTGAAAATCACTGTACTGGTCTTCCTTTGCTAAAATGTTTAAAAGGAAAATGGATGGAAGGAAAGGAAATTTAAAAGGGAATTTCAAATTTACAATTTCTCATCAATAAATTACAGAAAAACTAGACTCTCTTCTGGCTTAACAGTGTTGTCAACATTTAATGAAAGTAAAATTCAGAACCTAAAAATTCTCGTCTTCTTCCTGTTCAGACAGTAAAGATGCGTCCTCAGTATCCTGGTACCTGGCTGCTCCACTGTCACGTCACTGACCACATTAAAGCAGGCATGGAGGCTATGTACACTGTTACTGAAAAAGGTGAGGTTCTCAGAAAACAGATGTGACTGGAAGACAAATGATTGAGAAACAGATAATAATGCTGATGATGAATGATAATGTTTTTTTTCTCTCTTTTAAACAGCAAAGAAGAGGGGAATCTTTGGTTGAACTGCTCAGGAAAATAGACCAAAATCCAGCAATCGGAGACCAATTAAACATTCATTTCAGACTGAAATGCTGTATCACTCTTTGACATCACCTTGACATGAGCAGAAACAATAAGCGCACAAAATAAAACAGCAACATTTTATCATTTTATATTAAAATGTGCACTTTTACCATTATCTGACTTTGATATTTTCCAAATGAAAGTGAAGACTGTCAGATGATTGTGATTTAAAAAAAGACAAATTAAAGCCTCTATGTTTAATGTGACTTTTATGTGTGGACCTTAATAGCAGTAATCAGACAGCAGAGGGCACAATACCCTGATGGTACGTTGTTATAGCACTGTGTATAGACCTGCTGGATAAACAAATCAAACATCATTTGTCACACTTGTTACCATTGTTGTTTTGCAGAAACCATGAACCTTAGAGGTAACAGGTTAATGTGTAACACATTTAAACCGACCCTCTAAGGCTCTTTGTAGTGTCTCCACCCCGTTGATTTTTAGATTTTGTTTTCACCCATGATGCTTTTATATGCTTCCATATAAAGTGTTTTCTTGCTCGCTAAGCAGCACATTGTTTCTCATTCAGATCTTTTTTGTATCAGTGGAGGAGG
The DNA here is from genome assembly GCF_963924715.1 of Thunnus thynnus. NCBI lineage: Eukaryota > Metazoa > Chordata > Actinopteri > Scombriformes > Scombridae > Thunnus > Thunnus thynnus. Next base: position 7,322,831 of record NC_089524.1, on the reverse strand, counting down.
CCTTATTGATGAGCGAGCGAGTCTAGACATTTCAGTGTGAGGTCTGGCACCTTAAAAATAGCAACAGTTCAGTCATGTGTAGCATCATTTGTAACTGAAAAACTTTTGCACGATGATCAACATGTTACAAGAAAGAAGTCTGGATTATAAACTAGCTGTTAAAAGCTCCTTTGACTCACAGGTCAGTCATTGATCATAGAGACTGAGGACAATCTCCCAGGTTTCATTGTTAAAACGGGGTGGATGCAATAGAGAGTTAAAAAAACAAACATAGAATCAATCCAAAGTCTTTAGGGCGGCCCTTCATACTGGGGCGGTGACATGCAGTTTGCTATGGAGGAGAATGGGGGGAGAGCATCATTTCCAGTAAGGCCTGTCCTTGACAAAATGTAAGGGGCGTAGGTTTGGTAGCGGCCATTCTCACCACTGTTCAAGCCACGATGTCTGGTGTCATGAGACTAAAAGCTCCTCAGTTTACTTGTCAAATGGTTTGTTGTAATTTTGCTCAAGAATATTTTATATATCCCAAAGCACAATATCCATTGGCATGATATCGGCCTTTAGGTGCGTCCTGCTTTATTACCTGATCCTGAGGCCTTGTCTTGAAGAGGCTAAATCTAATTTTAAAGGATAAGGCTGGAAATTTTCTATATTTTTCTTATTGTCAACAAATCTCATGAGCAGAACCAAACCAACAATGAACTCATCCTTCGTAAAAGTATTGTGTGTGTATCCAAAGCCTGATATATCAATTCCTCTGTGCTGTAGAGCTCCGTTGTTGTCCAAAAACTATTAAAAACATGTCAATGAGTCGTAGTAGCTCTCTTAAGAGAGGCAGAGAGTGGACGGTGTGGCTGGCTATCTCAGCAGAGTAAAGTTAGCATTAGAGCTGTGGAAGTAGCAATGAATGATGCAGTGTAGCCTACGGTTTGTCAGTGAATAAATGAACTCCTCAAGACCCAAGCCCAGTCTTGCTTTGCACCTGCTGAGCAAAGTGAAGCTGGTTAACCCCAAAGTTAGCAACAACCTGACCACAATCTGGATGCTGAAGCAGGGTTAGTCGGGGCCATGAAGCTCCAGGGCCCCTAAGAAAGTATACATGGGCATGACTGGAAGAGTCACCTGAAATTGTTATTTCTGGAAGACTTTGAGTTGTGTTTAAAAGAGAAGACGAAAATGTGAGCTCATAGGCATTGGTTCTTATGATGGCTCTTGAGTTCTACAGGTATGTATACAGTATGTGAAAGCCGATGAGAGCCAACAGAAAACTGCAAACATGGTATTTAGCTGATCATACTTTGGCACAAGTGAGGCCTCAGTCTGGCTGCCATTAGGTGGTAGCAGTGCTGCTTACACACACAGGAGTTTAGCAGCCGTAGCAGTCTGTGATTTGTAATGCTCGGTCACAACAGTCACAGATCAGTGTGAAGCGGCTCGGATGTCGTTGACACATGCATCTGGTTTTGTAGCTGCTGGGCTGTGACTGGATGTAGCTGTAACTCAGGTTTACTTGTCTAACTGAGAACAGAAAAGTTCAAGACCTTCTTATGCCCCAACATAGCTGACAGTTCCTCTATTCTTCCAGCTGATGTCACTGCAAACAAGGCAGGCATACACTGACTTATAGGGCTTCAAGGTGATGTAATTATGAGCCTCTGAGCACGTCATTGTCCCACAGAGGGTCATTTGGGGGCTTTTGGTTCAATGCATCCTCAATAACTGATGAGAACATGAACTACTTCAATCACTGGTAACAGTCGTCTGAAGGTTGCCACATATACTCCTGCAAACTTTGTCTGTGATTCCTGGAGTCTAGTGTCAAGAGAAAAGTACTCAACAATGCAGTTTAGTATTCTGTAAATAAATCCATAAATAAGAGATGTGATGAGTCACTTTAGATGTCTCAAAGCCAGATAAAAGCCTCGAATACATTTTAAAAATAAATATGCAGTTTGACAGGTTTGTGAGGAGCCACTTCATACAGATTTTGCCCCTTTTTATTGTTCAAAGGAATCTCTGATTGTGAAGATTACTTATCAGCACCTCCACACAACCGACACTTACCTCAAACTTAAAAATCACACACACACAAACTCTCTCTCTCTCTCGCACACGTACACTGTACTGAGTGCGGATCGGTGTCTAAGCAGCCACCTTCTGCAGTCCTCCATTAGCTGGCAAGGAAATGGAATTTAAAAGATTCAGACCATGAAATATGGCCAGCTCTGATCTAAACCTGTACTGAATCTCAATGATGTGTGAACAGCTCTGTCACATTCAAGTAGTGAAACTTACCTGAGCCTCTCTGCTGCACCAAAATACTGTATATGTACTGTTAGTTGTTGGGAACATACCGACCACTGAATCAGCTGTATTAATGTGCAGTGTATCGCAGTCAGGCAAACGAGTCAGCGAGTGATCAGTCTAAAGGCTATGCTATGGATGTAAAATCAATACTTTTGTTTAATCTTTGATCACAAGTGATAAATTGTAAAGTTTGGCCAGAGGGGGGAGCCAGAAGACAGACCAAAACAAAAAAGGCTTATCCTCTGTACTGTGGCCACTTTAGGACATCTCAAATTCAGCCTGTTCCAGACTGACTACATACACGATGAAAAGTCGTCATTGCTTGCACAAAACCTAAAGAAAATAAGGGGTTGTCCTATCATTCCAGCCTGGAAGTGAATATGTCTTGCCTCCTTCTTCATTAAAATAAAAATGGAGTAAAATCTGCTCTGACCGCATCTTAAAGTAAAGTTGATAATCTGTTTTTGTAATTTGGGTGAACTGACTATTAAAAGGTCTAAAAACTTTTTTCAAATGTGCCTTAAATCAATAGTCAGGTGCCTGTATGAACATTGAAAGAGGTTTTGCTTGCTGTAATCATTCCTCCTCAATCAATCAATCAATCAATCAATTTTTATTTATAAAGCGCCAAATCACAACAAAAAGTCATCTCAGGGCACGTTTCATATAGAGCAGGTCTAGACCGTACTCTTTAACTTACAGAGACCCAACAATTCCCCCATGAGCAAGCACTTGGCGACAGTAGTAAGTAACTCCCATTCTACTTTTAAAGACTGTAGGAACCACCAGTAAGCCTGCATTCTGGGAGCACAGCGTTCTAATGGGATAATACGGTACTATGAGCTCTTAAAGATATAATGGTGCCTGACCATTAAGGGCTTTGTAAGTTAGGAGAAGGATTTTAAATTCTATTCTAAATTTTACAGGAAGCCAATGTAGCGAAGCTAAAACGGGAGAAATGTGATCTCTTTTTCTAGTTTTAGTCAGTACACATGTAGCTGTGTTCTGGACCAGCTGGAGAGTCTTTAGAGACTTATTAGGGTAGCCTGATAATAATGAGTTTCAATAATCCAGCCTAGAAGTAACAAATGCGTGGACTAGTTTTTCTGCATCTCCTGTTCACACTGACCATTAAAATATCCCTTCCTAATGTGTTTTTAATGTGAGTGATGGGGGACAAAATCCGCAGTCCTCCTTCTGTGCAAAAATGTTTTTAACAATGGTCTGAAGCTAATATGAAGCTACAACTTTGTAAGTTAGTGAGATTCCCAGGTTACCATTTTGGTCATTTTCCATGCTGAGCTGTGGTGGGGGTACAGTAGTAACACAAAGAGGGAAATCCGAACTAAAAACATTGTAATGTTGGAAGATAATCATCTGGTTTGGCTACCTAAGACTGCAGACACCTCATATTAACTTCAGAGAAACTCTGGAACACATTTTTACACAAACTGCAGATTTTGTCCCCAACCTCTTGCATTGAAATCACTGCAGGAAGGGATCTTTTAATGTCCAGTATGAACAAAAGAAATAATTACAGGAAGCGAAAATGATGTCCATAAGGGCACCTGACTGTTGTTTTAAGACAGACTTAAGAAATTGTGAACTTGTCTTTTAATGTGCTCAAACTAATGCTCGCAAAGTTTGTGACTCGACCTTTAATTCAGGTTGAAATGGTACAAATCTGCACCCTTAATTATCAGAAACTATTGTTGTTGTGTGTACCTTTTTGGTGGATCAAAAGGTAGGCAATCAGCTCTAATGAGGGCTCATTATGTGCCTGTTATGGCAGATCTATACAAATATAATTCATATATATATATACACCTATTTTGAGTATGTAATTACATTTCATGGATGTGTCTTCATGTTTTGTTTTGTTTTTTATAGTGGGATGGTTTCTAATGCAGACTGCCCAGTAGGCCCTGAAACAGTCCTGTCAGTGTGCTGTTGAAACAAAAGCTTGTTCTGAATCTGTCTGGACAGAGGGCCTATTAGGACTGATCGGCTGCGACATCAGTGTGTTGGAAGCAGATGGCTGGTGGTGCCTGCAGTCGTATCTCTCTCCCACACCGGGCTCTCTGGGTAGATTCGACATAAGCTTAATTAATGATTTGATAACTGCAGAGGCGTTAAAAGGAGCATGGAGGCAGGCGTGAATTCCAAATGTAAGAGCTAAACTGGCTCGTAATGTGATGTGAAGGGATTTCTTACCACATGCTCACCCCTTTCTCTCCCTGTCTCTCACACTTGCTCAGATCAGCCAAGTGTGAGCTCTACAGCATGCTGCGAGTAAGAAATAAGTTGAAGAAATGAGAACTAAACAAAGCAGATGCTTACTGAAGGCTGTGCTCCCTGTGAGCCTTCGCACCATAGGGAGCAGCTGGTTGTTCTTAAATCTAGATGGAGTAAACCATCTGTAAGATATGTAAGTCAATCTGGATGAATAAAGCAAGGCTAATAGATCTCTGTAGTGTTGAGTTTGGTAATCAAAAATGTGAACTTTTTTTTTTTTAACAGAATCTTTTTTAACTTTTAACAGTGTCACAGTGGATTTGGTTGTTTCTTTTTGTGTATTGGCACAAATTTACAAACAATATCAGTGTCCTCAGTGTAATCTTGTGGTGAAAATACTTTCATAAAAAGCGCTTGGTCTGCCATTTTATCATCCAGCACATCAAAACATCCACAGAAAGAAGTGACTACTTAAAGGATATGGCTGGCGATTTTTCTATTTTTTTTCTTACTGTCAATAAATGTCATGAACAGAGCCAAACCAATAATGAACTGATCCTACATACAAGTATTTATACCTCTTGACTTTGTACTACACTGTAAATTTCTCAAAGACCTTTAGCACAAAGTCAAGAGTTTGTGATATGTAGCACAACAAGCTAGCAAAGCTCTGTAAACTGAACCACGTTCTTGCACATGCTCAGTGGCATCAGTCATACACGGAACTACTCTCCAGAGACTGAAAACATGATCACTGTTATTAGTCTTTAGAGATGTTTCTAAACAAACTAACTTGCCAAAACTCTTAACAGCAAAGGAACATGTCACCCAGAGCAACAGTGTGACTCAATGACATGTTTTTAATAGTTTTTGACTAATGAAGGAGGTCTACGGCACAGAGGACTGTGGAAGATATATCAGGAAATTGCCAGTCATATCCCTTAAGATAATTATGAATCAGAGATATAGAAGGTTTTCAAAGTTTTATCCAGGTGTTGGTTTTATTAAATGAACATCTGGATGTCGTATTGTCTCATAATAGTGGTTTTCTGTACCTAAACCTACTACAAAAGTACTATAACAATGTTCAAAGCTACAATATTTAGGATTTGAGGTGATTTAGGACTGTTGTGTCTGCCATATGAACATCTACAGCATAGATATGACCCAAGTACACTGAGATGAGTGGACTGAAAATAACACATAAACTGTACAAACACCTGCAGGATGAAATTCAAGTTTGCAGTTTCAGGGCTAGAGACCAGATCAGCCTAAAGAGAGACACTCATGATGATCATGATGATGATGGTGATTAATTCCAAACAGCCTTTTGCCTGAGGAAAACAAAAACCCTGCAGCCTTCAGCCACCATAGTAGAAGAAAAGGTTCTGTCTCCTTCGGCCAGCCTGGAAGGAAACACATTTGTGGACTTGCATCATTTGAAAACATAGCAGGTCCAGTGTCAGGGGACAGCATATGTGATCTTTGTGGCTCTCTTGCTGAATATATAAACCCAACGAAACACACCGAATTAATTCCTTGGTCTCCCATGAGGAGAAACTAACACCAAACAGCTACTTGTCAGCAAAAGAAAATCCCCCTCAGGCTAGGTATAAGTCTGGCTAGTCCACAAATACCACACACTAAAGCCAGCAATAAAATCCCTCCACCACTGAACAGCATCATCATATTAGTCAACAAGTATCTGTCTGGAAGCTGGAGACTTTGGCCTGAATCTATCTTTCCACTTAGCCACTCTTCTGCCTCTGTGCTTCTCCAGCTGGTAGTTTGTGTGAGCACCATCTGCTGTTAAGAACTATCATCTTCCTGGTTTAAAGCTCTGCTCAAACAACAAATATTACTCTTCCTTTGGCAGGTTTATCATTAAAATAGACGTAAACACATAGAACATATCATATAGAGTTCTGCTGTTTCTTTTTAAAGCACATGTACAATATATAGCCGAAAGTATGTCCACATATTTTCGCGCAGTTTTGGTCTGAGGTAGCTTTTCATATTTTTAGCTTTTTACTACCAATTAAGAAAACTTTTAAAGGACCTTAAAAATATCCTCCCAATCAATGGCTGGGATCCTACAAGAACACACAACTACTTTTTTTTTTGCCAAAGTTGGAACTGTTTTATTTATTTCATATTTTTCACTGTTTTTTTTTTTTTGTTTTTGTCCTTGCATCCCTCACTGGTTCAAAGTAGGTAGGGCTCAGTTGGGAAAAGGCCATAGGCCACATATTTCTGTGCTATTTGAATCACTATGTAATGATAGTTGTGGGAATGTTTCCTGCACTGTCAATAAAATGTGGTCAAACAACACCAACACAGTCCCTGTGAAGCAGATTAAGCTTAGCTTTAAGTTGCTACTAAATCATAACTAAGGGTGTTTTTATTAAAGAGCATATATCGTGCACATTTCAAGGTCTATATTTATATTAGGCTCTACTGGAATATCTTTGCATAATTTACAGTTCCAAAAAACCCTTATTTATTTTATACTGGCCCTTTATGCAACCCCTCGGTTCAGCCTCTGTCTGAAACGGGCTCCTGTCTCTTTAAGACCCCCCTCCTGATGATCCCACTCTGTTGTGATTGGTTAACTTCCAGAAGCTGAGGAAGCAGGACGACAGCTCTGGAGGCTACGTAAACAAACAATAGTCGAAATGTATAGTAGTAGTATAGAACTTTTACTATGTTTAACATAGACATCCCACAATTTTAACTTTGATCGTTGCTCATTTAGTCATGAATATTTAATGTCATAAAGAAATACTTAATGGTTCCCTGTGGAATATTTGATCACTAACAGTGCTAGTTTATAATGTTTTTATTCCCTGATCTCTTTGTATTATGCACAAGCACATGGATGTACATCTATGCGAGTAAGCATATTGACCTTCAAGTACCTTGATTCACATCCTTTTTTATTGTTTTATGAGGAAGGTAATGTATTCGAGTTGAGGGAGAGCAAGACTGTTAAAAAGCAGCATCAAAGAAAAAAAACAATGACGAAAAAAGTAGTATAACCTATTCACAGCAGGGTCGAAATATTGTCCTATCGGATTAAATCTTGTGGCTCGGAGTAAGTGTTCAGGCATTACTACTTTTTTCATTGAAGGTAATATTTTCAACATTTGAAAGACCTCAAGGACAGGTGAGTAACCCTGAATGTAAACATAACTTTTATTTGTTTGCAAGAAAACTCCACAGGGCACCTTTAAGATTTGAAACCAAGTTTTCAAGGGCTCCTACGGCATACAATAATGCAGTTTGTGGAAGGCCAAATCTATTTTCAACATGAAATTGCCTCATGCACAAAATGAGTTTTGAAAATAAATGGTTTTATGAGTTGACTGGCCAGCACGGAGCCCGGACCTGAACCCCCAACCAACACCTTTGGGACAAACTGTAATTGTAATTGCGAGCCAGGCCTCATCGCCTGACCTCACTGATGCTCTTGTGTCCACATACTTTTGTCCATTGTAGCTCAGTGTACTGTACTAAGTGTATTATGCCAGGGCATGTTACCTTGTTCACATAGAGTGCTCTGATAATTAGGAGATGATTACAGATCATATGAGAGTGGAATGTTAATTTCCTAATTTCTCTCTCCAGAAGAAATGTTAGCCAGACATTCTGGCTGTTGAGCAGATTGGTTCAGACATACTCAAACCAGCGTAATTAAAAGATTTAATTTTAGATAAAGACAAGCAGGACTTGTAGCAACAAACATTTGCACATACACTCGAGGGATGAGTTGTTTTTCTTTTTACAGTCTTTGGTGCCAGAACATTCATCTTAAAAGTGCACAGATATCGATTAAAGTCTCCCCATTAGGATTCAGTTCTTGCTATCCAGAGTTATAGTAACAGAATAAAAAGAAAAGGTAAAGCGAATGCCTGGGGACTTTAAAGTCCAGCTGGAATTTCAAAGCTCTTTTTTTTTTCTTTTATTAATGCCAGCTGGTCATCTTATCTGAAATAAGACAGTTTGAACTGAGTTGAGCCAAGGACAAGAATGCACTCTGACGTCTTTATTCTCTGTAGTCGACTATCCTGGTGACAAAAAACCCCCCAAAAACCCCCAAAAAACAGAGAAAAACACCTTGTGTGTGTTGTTGCAATTGAATGACCTTGGGTTTGTTTGTTGCTGTCAAACTCTGAAACAATGTGCTGGTGAAACTGGGGACTTTGATTCAAATTCGAAACTCAAAGTTTTTTTTTTAGCAGCATTCAACAACAGAAGATTAAGACTCTCTAGAGACTTGAACATCCAGTGCTGTCAGATGTCCTGTTTGTCTTCTCTGTTAAAAGGCTACACATGCTCCATACTGCTCAGCCAATTTTCAAAACACGGACTTCATTAGCTGCCGTTAATTCTCACTAATTACATATTTAACAGGCCGCTATTATTGTCGGCTCTGCTTGGCATGAGCATCACCTTATATCCAATCAACTCCCCATCAGATTCAGCCAGTTTTCTCCAAAAATGGTCACTCTGTCTCAGGTCACTGACAACCTTTCAGCCTACCCTAAAAGTAATTATGAATTCATTGTTGTGAGCAGCCGAAAGTCACAAAGTCATAAATCATTTGTGTCCTCTGCGCTAAGCCTGAACAAACTGAATGGAAACTATTTAGTGCAAAGGATTTCCCTCTTTAAATCCAGTGATTAAAGCACATGGTATTAAAAAGGATTGAATGAACAATGAGCTGAGGAAATGACTATACAGCTGATTTGGCCAGACTGGGGGGCCAGGCAGTGTGGGTGGCAGAGTGGCTTTTTGCTTAGAGAGACTGTCTTATTACCAATAAAATCACTCATATATGGTACATCCATTAATACCTGTGTGTCTTCGAGTAACACATTGACCCTCAACCACCTTATTCAAAGTGGTCAGAGACATTATATCAGCCTTAATTTGACAGGAACTCCCTGCTGGATTATTCCTCAACCTAAAAACAGGCTTTTGACCCTGTTGTAACACTGATTGCTTTTAGGATTAACTATTAAAATGTAAGTTAACTGCATTAAAACTACTTTTGGGTTGTGGGTAATGTAAGAGCATGGGGACAGCTTCTTCAGTCGAACAGCACAAACTACCTATATGAATGTTTTCAACGCCCTCTAGAGGACAGATGGGGGGCTAGGTTTAGGCACAAAAACCACTTGGTTAGAGTTGGGGAAATCATAGTTTGGACACCTGAGTGTTGTAAACACAGGTGCACTGCTTCCTGTGAGGAAAAAGACACCCGAACTGTGGCGTCTTTCACAGGGAAAGATACTTGGTTGGAAGCAGGAGGCAAACAATCATCTCCTGCAGCAAAGGCCACTTTTTGCCTTTTTGCCATCTTGCTAACTACCTACCCATCATGGTGTGTTTTTTACAGGGAAAAACACGCCCAAGCAGCGACGACCCTCGGTGTCTTTCACAGGTAAAAATACTTGGTTGGAAGCAGGAAGCGAACAGTTGCCCCCCCCACTACCTGCCTCCTTCTGATAAGGAAGTCACCTTACATTGACGTCACCTCAACAGCGTCACTCCAACGTGTCATAATTACAACGGCTGCTAGATGGTGTAAGTCGTTTTTGCCGTTGTGAATTTGCTGACCTATAGGGTAATTTTTCTCGTGAGGACGGGCTGATCACTTCATTATCTAACAGCGTATCAGTCCACCAAGATGAACAGTGTTGTGTAGTTCCAATCTAAACAATTAACTATCAATATACTTTCTCAGTCTCTCTGTGACCCTCAGAGAGACTCAGTAATTTCCTAAAAGAGCTGCACACTAGATTTTAGCAAATGTTACTCAAACAGGAGTAAATGGTAAATTTTTTTGGGACTAGTTTCAACTGCGGATTAGTAAATTTGGTGTGCCAGTGAGTACTTTCTGCAGCAGGACGGCGTATGTGGGATTGACTCAAAATAACTTCAGTGCCCATGTTCATCATGGCAATGAAGCAGTATGCCAGCGAGTGCAATGGTGTGACTCACTGATGTATTTTTGGATGACAAAGCAGCTCTGTGGCACAGAGGAATAAGCTACTGTATATCAGGCTTTGGCTACAGGCAATACTTGTTATTAGGATCATTTCACTGATGTTTTTTGTTTTTTCGTTGGATTTATTGACAAAGACAAAATATAGAATAATGGGCTAAGTGATGCAAAAACACCAGTACAGCCAGAGAATGGGCTTTCAGTCCAGCAAGACCAGCCAAGCTGAGATATTATTCTTTCTCTCCTGAATGGTTGTTTTCATATATTATGTTGTATTTTATTAATTTATTTCTCTTACTCAGAACATTTAAATATTTTCACAGCCAAGTTGCTGGTGAGATACAAAGAAATATTACAGAGCTTTTGGCAAAATTCCCTGGTTGCTTTCACTCAGCTGAGGCTTTCTGGTTGAGCACCTCCTAATAGAAGCCAGTGGAGACTGGTGTCTTCCAGTGGTTTATCAGAAGCAAACAGCCACCGAGTCTTCAGAGTACAATGTAAACGTGTGAAAAGAAATTTCATTGACCCACAACCTTAATGTTACCCAATGAAGACACAAATAATTTTAGTTTCTGCTGAAACTCTTCACGTCTCTCTATTTCCAAGTTATTTTCAGAGTTAAACCTTTTAAACTCTATTCGCTGAAGCATTAAACAGATGACAACCTGTTACTATTATTACCTGTATTTGTCTTCCTCATCCTTCCTGAAATTATCTAACTTTCTTTGATGATTTGTGGTTAAGAAGCCATTCTGAGTGAAAACATTCCCACCTTGGTAATCACAACCCTTCCCTGTCGTCCTTGGTTCATCCCTCAAGGCCTTTTTCAGTAACAAGCTCTCATCCTTTCTACTAACGCTGTCCTTGACTGAAAAAAATCTATTCTAGGGGATTGTGGGGAATAATAGAGAAGTTAATTGATCTACAAATATCTGTTATCTGCTATCCTCTATTTTTATCTGGACAAGCGAAAAAATATAACCAGACAGAATTACTTTTGATTTACTTTTAATCTAAAACAGCAAATACAATGTACAAAGTGCTGTGATGCAGTTAATGACTGATATTTAACTGTTGCTGAGCAATCAGATATCACATCCTATCAAGCAGCTTGATGTGGTCAGTATTGCTTGGCTGTGTTTTGTTACTTCGTGTTGCTTGTTGCTATATATGCTGAAATAGTGTTTGTTATTGTAGTATTGATGTTTTGTTGTTCCCTGTTGCTCTGCATGGCTTGTATTCTGTCTTGAGAACTATTGTTTTGATTGTTTTTACTCTCTTTATGGCATCTTGTTGTCTTCGTTCTGGAAATTTTATCACTTTATAGGTTGCAAAACATCTCGCTTCAAAGGACTTTAGCCCGCTAGCTAACACTGGCACATTTACAGATATGTTGATTAATGCGTGTTGTCCTTATAAATAAAATAAATGAAAATGAAAACATTGCAGTGTACACTGTTTAAACCAACTCCAGATGGAGAGTTTGTTTATGGCTTTGTTGAATACTCAGCTGTGATTGGTTGGTGATGGTGATTCAACACACTGTATATCAGGAGTACATCTGGTTCTTCTTTGTATGCTTGTAGCTCATCTGAGTGATACGGTTTCCTATAAAATCTGTTTTACTGAAAATTTAATGTACACGGTTACAGAGGGTCAATAAAGAAATAATATATTATCATGGTCAAACAACACCAAACAGGAGAAATTTGTACTTCTTGCAAAAAGAAAGTAACACGATTTTGTATAAATTATGTTTAAAGTTGACCATTAAAATATATAAACCTATGCTGCACCTATGCAGTATTTTTCACCCTGCATTTTTAAAAACACATGCATTGAAAAGGAACAAAAAAAACCAAACACTTATAACCCTTACATACTGTTCATATTCTCACAGTTTCCCCTCATTATTAGTATCTATACCAAATTTTGAACCACAAATGTATCTGGCATTCATAAATACCTCATCAGTCATTAATAAATGGGTGATTAAGCCTTCATTAATGTTTCAGAGAGTAGAGAGAGTGTATTCTTTAGGTTTTACACTGTTTGTTTATGGAGAAAAAACATTCACAGTCACACTATATGATGGTCGTATGTTACCCAAAACAGGAGAACATAACAACCGTCATGATTTCAATTAATATTATAAAATGTGAAGAATGCAACAACATTTTTGAATAGTGGCTTTCATTATAACTGTGAAAACCATCTATCAACACCACTCACATTGCTATATGATAAAACCTCCATGCACTTGTTTTCTATCAAACTGCACAATCATTACAGTCTAGTAGGTCCTGGAGTCACCTGCGCAACATTTTCTGCTGCCATCCTTCCTTCGGACATGATACTGATGTTCAACAGGTTGTGTTGGCCCCCTCCTCTGATACTTCCTATTCTAACTCACTGTCCTCTTGCTTGTATTGGAATAGCAGATCCACCAAATCAGTGAAAAAGAGGCTCAGGCACATTTTTCAGTCCAATGACAGCCGCCCTCCCACCCTTTTTACTGTTTTCAAATGTTAAAATGGGTCAAATTTAACCTGAACAGTATGAAAGGATCAAATAATGTTAATGCTACACACACACGCTATTTTTTTTTTTTTTGTCTTCCTTTTGTCTTTTATTGTAAAGCGCTTTGCGGCGTCTGTTCTAGGAACGTGCTACACAACCAAATCATAGTTCATGTGAGGAAATCGTGGTTACATGTTGGTCTTATGTGGTTCTAATGTTCAGCCAGTGTCTGCTGTTTCAGTCGTGTATTGATCCATATAAATGGGGAAAATGTCAGTGGTTTCATTGTCAATCAGCAGAATAGCCCATCTGCATTGCTAAGTAAAAGACCCACATCCGCCGTCACTCACCCAGCCAGAATATCAGAGAAAACTGGCACCTTTGCCCCCCAATGCAGAGAGAATTAAAATGAGGTGATCAAACATTTAGAGACCAGACATTGTTATGTGGAGCTGGGTTTTACTATTCACTCCATGTTCACCTCAACCTGGCTCAATCCCCAAGGCTGAATCACTTTCTCTGTTTCAAAAACATACCAACGCAGGAGAAGTTTGATTATACTGTAATCAGATCACGTTCTTCAATTTGTACCACCTGTAGCATTTTAAGCATCAAAGATCACTGTCAAATTAATAGAGATATCTATGATTACCATAAACAACTGAGAGTACGATAGTAACCTCTGTCTCACACTAGTTGTAGCTGCTGATAGTGTTTCTCAAAAATTAAACATTTCACATAAACCGTGTTGCTTGATGTCACAACCATGAAAATGAGTTTTCTTGTGTTGGAAAAAATCAGAATCAAAAGGGGGAGAAATTTATATTTAAAATTATTTGATTTCATGATTCTGCCCTCAAGTTTTACATTGTTTTGATTAAATACTGTTCTGCCATCTGCTTATGTAGATATGTCCTTATTTAGATACAGAAAATTGAATTTGCATAAAGCAATAATGTGACGTTTGATCATAGGCAGAGCAGACAGTCACATTAGCTAGATAGCTAATTAGCAGCTCCGCTGCAGCACATTAAACAGCATGTTAACATACCTGAAAATATCACTTCAGACCTGTTGGATGCAAAAATCTCTGTCAGTGACTCACTGTCTGTTCATGACTTGTAGCTACAGCAGTTTTTTTACTTTGTGTCTCGTTCTATAACACTGTTAGTCTGTCAGCTGTCAATCAAACAAGCCTCTGGCAGCTGCCACAGCCTCCAGACAAAAAAAAGAACATCTCTGATATTTTTCCAAAGACTTTTTTTCAAATTCTAATAATACAAAACTATTACAATAACAATACATTTAACAAAACATGTTGACATTATTTTTGACTGCAAAGAGGGACGACATATGATGATTGTATGATTATTAGACCTCTAGTCATTTTAAAGCTGGTTGGAGCTATAAGCAGGCAGGACAGGAAGTAGCATTGGTAGGGTTGTAAACATAAACTTGGGGAGCTAGCATGGCTAGCGGACTTATAGCAGCAGTCCGTAAAGTTGTATATTATACAGTTTCTTATCAAACACTTCAATAAATCTCTATTGCTGTCTTTGCACTCACTGCAGCCAAACAGTATCCCCCCCCCCTTCTCGTGAATTATTTTGCTATGCAGTCATAAAGCAAGAACATAAACAATCAATATTTACTGAATGAGAGGTCAATCCCTCTAAATGGATGGACATTGGAGAGCCTAGTGTGTCAAAGTTGACTGAACTTGAAACAAAAGAGGCGAGATCTTTTTTTTTTTTTGCCACTTTTTGCCTTTGCAGATATAGCAGTTATGTGGTGTGTACTGTATCTTAAGAGGCATCTCACCTCTTGGTGCTTCACAAGGTGAGATCAATTCAAGACGTGAAACGAATATATTATGCCCTGGGGCCCCTTTCACCTCATTTACAACATGCAAACTGCAATTTGCAATATGAAACAGTTTCCTTTTGTTTTAAGTTTTACACGTTAAACTAATCAAAGGAAACATCACATTTACAACCTATGCATGAACCTGCAAGACAACAGCAGGAGTCCCAAATTTATCTGCAATTTGTGAGTGAAAATCATTTGTGAAACAGGGCACTGGCACCATTTATAAATTGTAAATGTGTATGCAGTGCTTGCAAATCGCTTTTGTGAAACGAGCCCTTGTTCCTTACAGAGATGAATGTTGAGTGAAATCCGGTGTGACTGCATCTTCAGAAGAAGTCTTATCATGTAACTGGAGTGAAAACACCTGTGTGGGTGGACTATGGGAACATAGGAGCTTTTTTGTTTGTTTTTTTTTCTTTGAAGGGATTCGTATTTTTGTATCAAATATTTCCTGCTGTGTTACTCTAAACACAGCACATTTACAAACCCAAAATACAACTAACTGTTTCAGTGGCTTTAAGCTTTATTTCTGCATCCAAGTTAGAGTTAAAGTAGAGAAACAGATAGAAAATTATTTGTTCTGTTTAGGGAAAAAGTTGCACAGTTTAAAGTCTCCCCACTCCATCCATCTTGATTATACTGAGCAGACAATTTGCTGGAGAGGTAGCTACATTCAGACACTTTCTTTTAAAAGGCAGAGGTCCAGCGAGTTGAAAAATCTGGGGTTTTCTGTAGCAACTTGGAGGTAACAATATTATACCTTAGATCTTGCTCCATTTGACAAATGGAAATATTCTTATATTCTTATAACCCAGACATTTTGTAAGTGCCATTCCTTTCACTGTGTGTTTTTTAGTTTCATGTTATTTGATTTCCTTCCGCAAAATAACACCTAAAGCAAACAGATTCTTGCTCTCCTAATGTGAAATGGAGTTTAATATTTAACTGTACAAATTATTTAAAGGACCAGTGTGTACAATTTAGTGGCATCTAGTGGAACGGACTCGGCAGAAATGAAATAAAATATTCATAAGTATGTCTTAATTAGTCTACAATCACCTGAAAATAAGAATCTTTGTTGTTTTGTTAGGGAGGGGCCGCCATGTTTCTCCAGTAGCCCAGAATGTACAAACCAAATACTAGTTCTAGAGAGGGCCTTTCACGTTTTTCACGGCCTCCGTAGGTTCTCCTCCATGTTTGGAAGGGGAGGTGGAGGGGAGAGGTATTCAGTCTGTTGCAATCTGCAACCTCACTGCTAGATGTCACTAAATCTTACACACTGGTCCTTTAAACGTTTTTTTCACTTTATCCATGTTTGGATACATATACAGAAGCTACAGCACGAGGCAAAATCAACTTAGAGCCATATTTTATTGGGACCACAGCTGGAAGACGATTATTTGAAACAGTCCGACTTAGCTTTCATTCTTTTTAGTGTCTTGATTGTAATGATATCTAAAAGTTGTTTAGATAAATGGCTTCAGAGAGCAGCACTCTCTGAAGCCATTTGACCTTACTGGGGGTTTATTCAGATGCTGAACCAGCGTCCTCACTGTTATTGTTTCAGGCTGTTTTAAATTGCCCCTCATCATCTTTATCAGACAGAGAGAGGTAGCTCAGCACTCGCGGCTGCAGTCACTCCAAACTACAATATCTTAATAAAGATCTCTGTTAGTGGTTGAAATAAACAATTGAATCTCCCATTATGCCTCCTGAAAACAAAACTCTACCAGGCCAACAACAAAAAGCTTTAATTACATAAAACATAAGAACTCAGCATTTCAGCAGACTGGCCTAATCTATAAATGATGGAACCAATTTACTTAAGAAACAAGCTTTTGCACTTTGTTGGTGGATCAATATATATGGTTGTTTACTGGTTTCTACTCTTTTCATGTTTTGTCTTTTTATTTCTAGTCTATACTGTAGTAAGACATAGTAAACATGACTTGCATTCAGTAAGTGTTGTGAATCAATTTAATCCAGTGTCAGTAAATTGCATCTATCAATAATGCAAGGCAAACATCAGGGATCTCCTGCTTATTGTAATAAGACTCATACACTGTAATATTTGAGCTATTTTCTTTTAAAGAAAGCAATCAGTAGTATTCAGTTTGTTTAAATATGTGTTTAAGCCTAACACAGAGGTTCGCAAGCCATTTTAGGGGAGACCCATGACCAGGGAAAAATGTAGATTGGAGCTAAACTTGAATAAATCTGGTCAATTTAGGAATAACAAGCAAGAGTAAACTGGAGGTGCAAGGTTAGCATATATAACATATAGCATATAAATTCCAAGATGGACCTAGACAGTCATATTTTAGATTTAGGAGTCTGTTAAATCTAAAATATGACAACGCCATCTTCTCTTCACTATGTAGCAGGAGAACCTTTTAAGTTTTGTGTGTAAAAACACTGACAGTTTGGGCAAAGTTAAACACACATTTTCCTCAAGAGAAACTCAAGAGAAACATGCACGAAAAGAAACATTGCAGTTCATATTCTTGATAATGTGATTTGACTAAAATTCTACTTCAGATATTGATGCCAGTTGAAGAAAATTCAATCAGTTAATGTACATGTTTGGAAGAGGAAGGGGGCAGGAAGGGTTCAGGAGCCACTGATATTAATCCATCTAGTAATGATTTTCTTAAAATATGCTTTCAAGGAGGTGAATAGTCAGAGCATTATGTAACATGGTTACTGTTTCCTGCAGTAAACTGATTTCATAAATGTCATGTAAACAAAAAAATCCCATATCTGTAATTGGGGCAAGAGATTAGAGAAACCAGATTTCTCCTGGATTTCTTGGACAATAATACATGTAACCAGATTTTCTTATTGGCTTTTTTACATGTCTGCATGTACATTACTGCACTAAAACTTCAGACTGGGAAAGAATTGCTAAAATAAGGTAGGGGGGAAGGTTTGGGGAAGAGGAAAATGTTGGTTTAACAACCAGGTTACTACAGTGCATGTAGACTATTTGGTCAATTTACCTGATTTCTTCCAGTACCCTGAGTTTTGGTGTGCATGTAAATGTACTTAGTCTCGACCCATAACAAACGACTAACTTTATATTAATTAGTTTAGCCCTCAATGCGAATTCTTGATGCTAACACAGACTCAGATTGTTATCTAGCCAAGTGTAAGACACATCTTAAATCATTCTTTTAAAAAAATATATGTTTTGAGAGTCATGAGCCAGATCCAACACAAAAAAATATCTTGTTCTTCATAACAACGACACAATCTCTCTCTAACATTGACGCTGTGCATCTAAGAGCAGCCCTGTTGACTTTCGGCTGTGATAGAAGAAGGTAACCCATGGATGACATGAACTAAAGGCCTGTCTGTTCTGTGCTTGTCTCCTCAATGTACAGTAATGAACCCTCTACTGGACCAAAGTGCATGTCAACACATTCAACCCATCTGGCTATTGGCATTCCCACTAGGCTATGAGCAGCGAGGTGTGCTGGTGAGCGCCACATAAATCACTGTAGAGGATGTAATCATCATGCAAAGCTGATCGTAAGAGTCAGAGGGGAGGATTTGCTTGACTGTGGATACAGTGTCGGGTTTTCCTGGGGTGGGCTACAGACCACACACACACACATACACAACATTCATCTGACTGCTCCTCTATTATTGATGCTCTTCATATCCTCCATCCATCGTTGGCCCTCACTGTATATTATAAAGCTGTTTAATGAAACGTAAACAGATGTGGTGGAATTGCAATAACATGCATCTCTGACTTTGTGTCTGACTTGAGTCCTGATGGTTTGAGGGCTGAACTGCTGCAGCTGAAAAGGTGGTAATAATATAACACAATATCTGTCAGAAATCTACAAAAGCCTCTTTAGGGCTGAAGATATTAAGATGTGAATCATTCATTTTCCCCTAATATAAAAACCTAATTGAGACTTCTTTAGGATTTCCATTATTCATGTTTCTGCTGGCTGTGGTCAGATTATAAAGGCTGGGAATCCAAAGATCACTGTAATTACCGTATGAGGAATGGCCAACAGATGCATCAGACAGAAGTGATTTTCTCCCAAGGTCCTGCGTATTATTTTGCTCTTTCATTCTTCAGCTTCCATACTCAATACTAGGTACCTCGTAGATCACATAGCTACAGCATTACTGTGCTATTACAGAGCCTTTCTTTCAATAGGTTTCATTTTCAGAATAACAATGGACTCGTGGCTAGGGTCCAGTTTCCAATGCGTCGATACAGTGGAGGTAAGAAAAAAGTGTGTTTATTATCTCCTAGCTCTGAGATAAGGAGGGAAGAAGACCTTAAGTGGACAACTAGTGATCCTGACTGTGACTCCTCTGCACAGGAGATGGAAAAGAGGAGGAAAAGAAAGAAAGAAGAGACACGAGGCCATGCAGACAGTGTGATAGCATATGACCGTTTCAGAAACAACTTCAAATTCTTCTGATCTATCACCCCCAGTTAAGGTATCGTTTAATTTAGGTAGATTAAACTAAAAGTCAGAATAGGAAAAGACTGTTATGGTGAAAAAGTAACTTTAGAAAAAATGGAAAATGGGAAAATGCACACCTGGGACGTTTTGAAACCTGCCTTGTTTAATCTGGTTGAGTCAGACTCTAATTTGTTTTTCTCCTTGGTACAATCCGTTTGGGCAGATCTGAACACAGCAATTGATCCAAATACTGGACGTATTCTGCAAGTTTGAACTAAATGGCTCCAGTAGCCAGGTGTGCTTTGCATACTGGGATGTGGATGAGCAAAATCACCAGTGAATCAAGATTCAACCTGGACTTGGCACTACAGGGTACATTGCATTCTTCATTTTTGAGTATATAAGACCTTATTACTTTGTTTATGTTCTTGCTCCTGCTACAGACACAACCAATCAATGAGAGGAGTGAACATGCTCATGTGGCTTTAAGTGATACATTTTGGTTCAGTCTATCAGTACAAGGTTACCAACTCATCCACTGATTCGAACCAGAGCAAACAAACTATAGGTTTGAAAATGAACCTTCTAGTGAGGTGCTGGCTAGCAGGCAGACAAAAAAATAATGGAAAAGCCAGACATTCATAACTCTGATGCATCCTTCTTCAGGTTCTTCAATTTGCCAAATGTTTGTTGCACCTGTAACCACACCCAACAGTGATGTTACTGTGTATTGACCATAGACATTTGGATGGGAGAGTGGAGCTGACTCCACAACAAACACAACGTACTCACTGGAAAAACTGAACTTCCAACTCCTTAGAGGGTCTTTTAGTACAACCACATGCTGAACAAAGCTTTTTTAGGTGACCAAAATTTTACAATTAACTTTCATCATTTGAAAACACATGTTTACGTTACCTAATCAACATTGTTGCGACTTGTCAATCACAACATAGCCACGCCCTAAAGCATACCCTGCTTTATCGTCAAATTTAAGTTAAATGGGACCATAATTTACAAAATGAACATTATGCTGTGTTGAAGAAGACTTGAAACTAGTGATTGAGACCATAAACTCAAAAAACTGTTTACTGAGGTAACAAATCAAGTGAAAAGTAGGGTCATTTTCTCATAGACTACCATACAAACTGACTTCTTTTTGGAGCGAGTGGAGTCGCCCCCTGATGGCCATTAGAGAGAATGCAGGTTTAAGGCTCTTTCACTTTGGCTTCACTTTTCAGACCTAGAACTACCCGCTTGGTATTGACACACCCTCTCAAAAAATTAAAAGTTAAACCACTGAAGTTCAGCAAAAACAAGATTTTCAGCAACTGTTGTAAGTTGCTCTTTAAAGTTACAGAAAGGTCACTTTCAGAATCAGAATCTGTTTATTCGCCAAGTATGCAAGCATACAAAGAATTTGTCTTGGTGTTTGCTCCCGCAAATGCAACATAGAAGAATAAAGATATAACAAGAGTAAGGTAATAATAATAATGAAATAATGAAATAATCAAATAAACAAAGTAGTACTAAAATAAAATGAAACATGAAAAAAATGAAATTTCATGGCTAAAGGGATGAAATGTTGATTGCTTGGGAAAGGAAGTAGTCTCCAGTGTCAAAGTCACATGCTTTGAGAATCACAATGTTTTTCTGCACACACTAATGCAGTTCATATTTCACATGCAAGAAGATTTGCTTTTCAGGCAAACGTAAATATAGAGAACCAATGCTGGTGAAAACAATCTTATCATTTCTTGCAGTGCAGGCCTCTTAAGATTTCATTTTATATTAAAAATTATTACATACTTCAGTAAAACAATAAAATGTACCTGTCTGTTTGTATTTTTTAGCACATCTCAGTACTGTTTTGTCTTCCTGTAAACAGACAGTTCATTCATCATAATCTGTTACCTTCTGGACAAAGGCAAAGATAGAAGGAAACAGTGTCAACGTCATACATAACAATGTCCTGGGTTTCACTGTCTCTTTGATGAATGAGCCTATTTGATGTTCCGCTTGTGTACCTGTTTTCTATCTCTTCAGCTGCTGTCTGACTGTATGTTTACATGTATGTTTTTAACTGGTCTTTCTTCCTGTCAGTCTGCCTTACTTTCATCTGGTTTCCTGTCTGTCTTGTCTGTTTAACATCTGCAGGAAACTCCTGCTGATGTCGGTTGTCACCAGCGTCCTCCTCTATGCTGTGGTGTGCTGTGGAGGCAGCATTAAGAAGAGGGACGCTATGCGGCTGGACAGGATGGCGAGGAAAGCTGGCTCAGTGGCTGGCACGGAACTGGATTCCCTTATGTCAGTGGCTTAGAGAAGGACCCTAAATATAGACAACGTCCACCACCATGCCCACTCTGCACATCACATTAACTTGGCAGAGGAATATGTTCAGCGGCAGACTGCTGTCTCAGTCCTGCTCAACAGACAGACTGAGGAAGTCTTTTGTCCACCAGGCCAGCAATGGCGGCGTAAAATTGACTATTAGGCATGATGCAGCCTCTATGTTGTTACTCATGCTCATCAGGCTGCAGACATGTTGGCTAATGGCCATGTGAGCCTTATACACAGCTTGCATATGGATTTGTTGATATAGTTATCTCCAATTTGTATTTTATATTATTTACTATTTCTTATTCTTGCACTGTTAATCACCTTGCATCTACACTACCTCCATTGGCACGCACTCTATCATAGTGACTATCACCTTACGGCTTTGTTTTTATTCTTTTATTCTTGTGTGTATTGGTGTTTTGTATGTGTCGTATAAGCTACTGGATGCCTAAATTTCCCTCAGGATCGATAATGTTTCTCTCTCTCTCTCTATCTATCTATCTATCTATCCATCTATCTATGCTGTCTACGCATCAGTCTGTCTTGGTATCCCAAAAGAATCAGATCCTATGTCCTAGGAAATCACTTTGACAGGCAGACGGCTCTGAAATCCTCCTGACGACCCTCTGTTTCCACCTCCTCTTCTCCTACATGATGCTGACCTTTCACATCTACAGTATCAGCACATATTCTGTCAGGACAGCATTTCTCACCCTGCATCCTGTTTGGTCTTGTGTCAGAAAGAAGAAACAAAGAGTGAAAGAGACAAAGGATGCACAGACACTGGAGACAAAAGCACTTTCTCTGCTTCAGCACCAAAACAGGATTCATGATTGCTGCCGGTTGATTAAAGAGAAGCAGACCTGAGAGAGATGAGCCTCAAAATCGAGGACACAGGATAAAGTTGACCTCAGGGGGGATTTTCAGTATAATGCCTGTGCTTTGTCCTGCTAATCTGTGTCTGAGGAAAGACAGCTCCAACAGAATGTCAAACGAAACTAGCCAGGATGTCTACAAATACTCAGCAGGATGTCATATAACTAGCATCACTGTTTGTTGCTGAGTGCACAGAGTCATTATTTTTCTGCATGGATTAATTTAATCTGAGCGTTTTATTTTATTCACATCCTGCACCCTGAGCGCACTAAAATGAGGTGTTGCACCCGTACAACTGAGTGGGTCAACCGGTAGATAAACCCCTCAGATCTACTGTCAGTCAGTAGTTTTAAACCTCAAAATTACTCTGAGTTTTCCAGTTGGAAAAACACAAGCAGGGTGACACGACCTCAGAAATATGTCTGCTGGCAGTGACTTGAAATAGATTTTATGTGAAAACTTTTAAATGCAGGTGTCACAAATCTTCCACACAAGAGTTGTCAAGTTGCGTGACTTGGAAGTTGAAAAAACAGAAAATAGTCTCAGTTAGAAATCAACAGACTAGACATCCAATATCTCTAATGTCCAATGTTTGCCACATAAATATAATAACGTTCTCTTGTACATCTTGTTTAATTTTCAGAAATAAGTCGACATCATTGACGCGCTCACAAATTCATGATTTCGTAAGTTTAGAGTTCAAGACTTGTGACGCGCAGTGTGCTGATGTTTTTTAAAAATAAATTTGACAGGAGATCAATGGAGCTGCAACAATTCGCCCTAAAGAAACATTAATATTAACATTTACATTAACATTTAATAAACAGAAAAAGACAACATTAATTAATCACTTCAATGCCTAGCTAATGAAAGTGATCCCTGCAAGACAAAAGCCAGGGCTTCAACTAGCTCTATTTTTTCTACTTACCCAACGTTAGCATGCTCACAAATGGACGTCTGTTCCGTAGTCTTTGTTGCTAAGGTTGTTCGCGTTGTCCACTTGCATATTTCAGATCTAATTCAGGCTAGAAAACGCACAGATGTATTTGAGAAGTTGCAATTTTGAGTAAAGAACAAGAAAAAGAAGTGAAATCCTACCACTATTATTTGTTTACGTAGCCTCCAGAGCCAGAGGAAGCTTCTTGAAGCTAACCAATCAGAACAGAGTGGGCTCCTCAGGAGGGGGGCCCTAAAGAGACAGGAGCTAAAACAGCTTGTTTCAGACAGAGGCTGAACTGAGGGGCTGCATAAAGAGCCTGTATAAGATAAATATGGAGTTTTTTAAACTGTAAATTATGCAAAGATATTCCATATAAAAATAAATCATGCCAATATAGTCCAGTAAAGAAAATATAGACCTGGAAGTGCGCATAATATATCACCATTAAGGCAACGAAAACTACCTTGTTAGGGCTAAGGAAAGATAATTACCACAAAAGGTCCTTGTCAGGAAAATGTAAAAATTAGTTCAGTCAGAGACATTTACATTAAATAATTGACCATTATTAGCAGTTATAAAGTTAGATTTGGTGGAGAAGGCTCTGCTCTTTGTGACAACATTATGCTGAGAGTGCTTCATAAACATAATATTTCTTAGTTAAAAGTCAAAAAAAATTAAATAATACCACATAAGAAAGAGGTTGAGGTGGTGGAGGGAGGTTTGCCAGCAAATGCTGGTGACAGCGGAGTAATCAATGATAGTGTCAGGTTATAATATCCATACTGTACACTTGAATGAATAGGATTGGATGTGGCCAAATATGTGTGAATGAGCCAATGCCTGAACTAATGCTATGCTCCATTTGTTTTAAATATTTGAATAAATGTCCAATGCTGTCATTTCACTGGTGAGGACAACTAAAAACTGGCTGTTTCCTGTCTAAAATGTCATCATCTTGCTTTTGTGAGATCCTCCAGTCATGCTGTGTGATGCTGTGTGATCTTCGAAAACTTTGAAGTTTGAAAGTCCATTTTTAAAGCAGCAAATATTTAATCACAACTCTCTGTGGAGGGACTCGCTCTAGAACAGCATAATGTACTGTATGTTGTATCTGTATTCAGTCCATATACTTCTTCATTTCTCCAATGGTCAAGAAGATAGTCAGTGGTGGTCTCAGAAGGATTAATTATAAACCCCGTAACAAAACAATCTAATGAAAACCTGTCAATCTGTCTGCTCATCTTTCTGACTCGTTGCCCATCTCTCCTCCTAATTAGAACAACACAAAAGAGCAGAAATAACTGTCATGCTAAATCTTTTAGTCATGTTCACATTGAAAGGCATTTTCTGTATCGTTGACCACAGCCAGATGTATTGACACACGAGAATGTAGGCTGCTGTAAGGGCTGGAGCTCAGGGAGAAGCCAGACAGAGAGTTCATAGAATTATCATTCTGTAGTGTTTAATGATATTCTGTACATTGACAAAACACACAATCCGCCATCCCACTATTGTCCTCTGCAGCCTTCAGAGGTCTCACAGCTACCACATCATAACTCTTTCTCATTGACATTCACTGGAAACGTTTGAGGTGGAAAACTTTTGCTCAATGGTTTCACAGCAACAAGCTTATGAATTTAACATTGGTTTTATAGAACGACACAAACACTGTTATTTCATCTCTGTGATATGCTGGAAAATCTTTGGTGGGCTGTTTGGAGGAACCAGACGTCAAGTTAGCAAGAGGAATATTGATGTCTCAAAACAGCGTCTTGGTACATCTCCATTTACTTTAAACTCTGCTGAATGTGTCGACTGATGATCTTCTCTGTCAGGCTAGCAGCACTCTTCCTTAAATTCCTCTCCTGAAATTAAACTTTCATGCTGTAAAGCACCTCAAGGCATCCTAATTGCTCAGAGTGCCTCCATTGCTGTGCTTTTCCTGGCGTCTGGCTAAAATATGATGAAATAGACGGTGAATGTGCTTACAAGGAAGTGGAAAGGGCTGGTTCTGGAAAATGCAACATGAATTATAGTGAGTGGTAGAAGAGATGAAGTGAAGGGAGTATGAGAGGGCCAAGGTTTGACTGCTAGACAAGGTTTTGCAGTTGTCTCAGTTTATTAATATTACATTTCACTTTCCTTTGTAAATCATAGCCCTGATGCATAAGGTTTCTGTTGGAGGCGGTCCAGTACCAATAGCCATGGTATACTGTACTGGACTACTTGAAATCACATTATATTCAAGTTTCCTTGTGTTATCCAGGTTTGGTCCAGTCTTCATTGATGACACCCATTTACCATTACAAGAAAGTCACATAATTTAGTATTTAAGATTTTAAAATATAGCTTAAAATGAAGTTTTAAGTACAGTGTTTTATCCAGGTTACTATAGTAAACAGCAACATTGTGCAGTTCTATTTCACACAGGCTCCGTCCTCTTCTGGACTTTATGATTAATACTCTCCTCTAATCACATCAATCACCCATTGAAATTTGTATGTACAGTAGGGTCCAAAAGTCTGACACTTGCAACCAACTGAGTACCCCTCACCCTCTTCTTCCAAACATGTAGGAGAACCTTCGGTGGCTGCGAAACTCACAAAAAACATGAAGGGCCCTCTCTAGAGTTAGTGTTTGGTTTGTCCGTTCTGGGCTACTGTAGAAACATGGTGGTGCAACATGGCGGAAGAGACCCTGCTCCCTATGTAAATATAAAGGTCTCATTTTAAGGTAACAAAAGCACTGTGATTCTTATTTTCAGGTGATTATACACTAATTAAAACATACTCATGAATATTCCATTTCTGCCAATAGATCCCCCTAAATCCTACACACTGGTCCGTTAAGAAAGTACATTTTTTCATTGCCTTAACCTAACCACACGCAGGACTCAGGATACTAACCCCCGGTCCTGCGTCTTGTACACAAAGATCCACCCCAACCACCTCCCTGTGACTCTGCGATATATATACAAAAACTTAACATAATTCAGCCAGCGATCATCTTTGCCAATGCATCATGATTGGGAAAGCAGTTTAGTCATATAAAAAAGTAATTTCTATGAGACAGAGTTGGCAGGTTGTCTAAAATATTCCAAACTCTCTTTTATCTTCATATTGCATACAGAGATGCACAACAGATACAGGCAGAACTGGATTAGGAATATATAATCTGTTTTTAACCTCTCACAGTAGCTACCAAATGGCTCGATCACTTCTCCCTGTACGTGCACTGTGATCAAAGAAAACAATACTTGCTGCCATGTCTGAGTCTGAGATTCATTGTTACTTTGGAGTAATGCTCATTTGGATACACGTTTTTTCATGAAAACTTTTGGAGATGTGGTTGTCAAACAAGCGTTAACACACAACTTTAAATTGTGCTGAGGGCATTGATATGTGAGCTGAGAGTTGTATTTCCTGTCTGTAGAGATTTGAGCTGTTTCCCAGTCTGTTTTGAACCACTCCATGTGTCTACTTGCATTAGATACTGCACGCATTAGATGAGAGATGATGTGTGTGTGTGTTTGTACAGAATACACTGTCTGGGAATTCAAGACAAGCGAATTGCAGTACATTAGTTGCAGTACATAGTCATTTTTTAATGACTATGTAAAAATATGTAAAAATATGACTAAAGAGCCTTTAATGCCTCTGAATGAACAATGTGTTAAACAACTGTGTTTTATCGGATTCTATCAGCCAGATTCATGTACTGTTGTGGTAACTGCTTCAAATCCAAGCTGTCATTGACAGATATGAGTGGATCATGGGGTGGTGATTGGCTAACAAGGTCATCTCTCCCTCCCATAGGTCCAAAAAAAACCGAAAACTGGCTTTGTCAACAGAAACCAGCAAGTGAACGAAGACAGATGTGTCCCTGTGGAGGAGTCTTAATGATCTCTAGATCTTCAGACCTGTACATCAGAGTAACGTGTATCAGAACTGACCCTTAACCAGGCTGTTAAGTATTTTTTTTTCCTGTTCACGATACCTTGTTCCCTCCATGAGCTCTGTGTTGCTGTGGTGACCAGGAGGGAGCTTGACCTTTTTTTGAGGACTGAAAAAAATTGGGCTGTCGTGGAGTATGAGCTGACCTTTTATCCTGAGCTCTTTTGTTTGGATCTTATGCCGCTGAGTTCCCTTTTAAAATTGTGGTGACTCATTCAGCAACAATCGAGAACTGTGCTGTATGTGTGTGTGTGTGTGTGTGTGCGTGATGGGGGTAGTAAGAGGTCTCCCAGATGGACCAGGCCAACCTCTAATTTCTCCCTTGGAGGGACAAAACCAAACTCCTTTATGTGTATGTGTGTGCATGTATGTCTATGTGTGTGTTCAATTAAAAGAGAGTCTGGGGAGTCAGAAGCCAGATGTTCTTATTTTCCCTTTCCAAAAAGACTTGATGTCCTACTGCAAAGGTAGCAGACATGGTTCCCTTTTGGATAGTTGCAGCTTGCTAGGCACAAAGATGAAAGAAGGTTTAAAGATACTACGGAGCCAAGCAGGTATCACTGATAATATTTCAATAATTTTGATATAACCTGCAGCCAAATATGGCCACCAATGTGTAAGTGCTGAAAGAATAAAAGAGAAAGGAGTGAAGGGAGCAAACAGAATAAATGTGATATCCCAGTTGTGTTAATTAGCGAAATTGTAATTTGTAGGCACACAATCAAAGCTAGCCTGCCGCTAACACTTGAACTTTGAACTTTGTTCACTTTATTTTTAATTTGTCAGTTAAACGAATAACACTTATTTGCTTTCTTGCTAAGCATTAGATGACAAGCTCAGAGCTAAAGCTGGGAGATGATTAGCTTAGCTTAGCATGAGAACTGAAAGAGGGAAACAGCTAGCCTTCCTTGGAGTCTTGTTGTGACTATGAGGTTGCCAGAAAACCAGCGGAGATGCTGCATAGAAGAGCTGGGTTGACAGATAAACTGCTGTGTGTCAATAAATACTGCAGTAAACTAAATTAGGTGTAACTAATTTGAGGGTACAAACTATTAATTTGTTCTCAAGAGTCAATCCATAGTGTGCGTCAAATATTTTACCAGTGATACCTGCAGAAGCACGTTGCATTCGCCAAAGAAAAAAATTTGGAGGCCTCATCTTGTAATTATGACTTAGTATCTGATAATTACAAGAAAAGTGCTCATAATTACGAGATAATGTGATAACAACCTCACATAAACACTCACATTATTCAGTCATATTAATATCTCCCAGTGTCTCAAACCAAGGAGGAGAAAGTCAATCGGGTAGCGCCATTATGCCTCTGTCTTCTCAAATAGCTGCTTGATAATGATAATGATTGATATATCTTGTAATTATGAGATCTTTTATTGTAATTATGAGTTACTAAATGCGTTTTCAAACCTATAGCTCGTTTGCTCTGGTCTGAATCAGTGGATGAGTTGGTAAACTTTCTTTTCACACTGAGTAAAATCCAAGCAAACCAAAATGTATCACTACAAGCCACGTGAGAACGTTCACTGTGCTCATTGGTCAGATAGAACATAAACACAGGAAGAAGGTCCTGAATAGGTTCTCTGGCCAAATACAACATCCTTTGTTGCGCTAGTCCAGGTCCGACCTTGATGCATTCCCTGGCTGGTTGCCAGCAATTGTTGACTTTGCTCATCCTGATCCCAGTATGCAAAGCCACAGGAGCCGTTTAGCTCAACCTCGTAGAGTACGCCCGGTAGTTGGGTTGGATCACGTTTCTGCTCCAGAGTTTATTTGGGACTGGACTGAGACCATTTCCTCTAAAGAGCCTTGGTGAGGTCGTTTTGATACACACCCGAGTACTATTACTGTGTTCAGACCTGCCAGATACCGATTTAACCGAACTAAAGAGTGCAGGTCTGAAAACACACTAAGTCATAATTATGAGACACTGTAAGTAATTTACAGTACCAGTCAAAAGTTTGGACACACTTTCTTATTCAAGTGAATGGGAAGGTGTGTCTGAACTGATTGGTACTGTATGTAATTAATGTAGTTTTTTTGTCCATTAGCAAATGCAGTGGGTTTCCATAGATACCTGCCAGGCCCCATAATAAATTTACACCTGCATATACAGTAATTTGTCTTGACAAGCATCTGCCTTACTGAAATGTTCTTTACTCAAACACTGAATCCCAACCAGCTCCTGGGATGCTGATGTATCTGATACTGACTTGAGCTGCTAAAAAAATAATGTAATGTAATTTTAAATTACATATTAGGAGCTGTAACGGAAAAGAACATCCCACTTCCAATAAAAGTCTAATGTTCTGTCTGACATACTGTAGGCACCACTAAGGATATGAAGAATAATGTTGGGATGAATAAGTACTTAAGATCAAGATTGTAATCACACTTAGGCACATCTTAATCTTGCTGCTGCTGCTGCTGCTGTCTTAACCAGGTCTTCCTTCATTGAGCTTCATGATCTCAGCGGGACTAACGTAAATTAAAGAAGGGCTTAATCAATTATGAAAAGCTAGTTAAACAGTCAAGAAGTGAGATAAATCCATTTTGGCAAGTCAAAGGATTTGTTGACCAATTATAATAATGTGTGAGCTCCTTTATGTCCACAGTCATCTGTTGAGACGACTCTTCCTTGACTCTACTGTTTCATGCTTATCAGAGCCTCCTGCAGAATCCTCCTGATTAATCTGCCTGCCCACAGTGAGAGTTTATCTGTTATGTTCGGGGGTCATTTCTTATCTTGTATGATGGTGCTCTGAATCACAAGGGCATACTGAGGACAAGTGGACACTACAATAAGTCATGTCCAGTTAAAAGACAAACAGCATGTTGATAAAAATGTTTAGTAGTCTCTTTAACAACTCATCATGACCACAATTTAGTGAATTCTGTTTGAATGAAACATAATTTTATAATTCTTTTCCACTCTATCAATATATTCTGTTTTTCGCCACACATTTCAAAGTGACATTTGTTCTGACAAAACACATAAAAATAAATCCAATGATGTGTATGATCTGCCCCGATACATGTTCAATTTCAAGGGCATACTGTATATCTAGACATAAATCCACTTTTTAAGGTTGAAAATGTAATTAAGCTTTAGTTTAAATCTGTCATGTGTATTGAGAAAGATATTTAAGCTCAGTTTTTATATAAATCCATGCAATCAACCAATCATCTTTCTCCCCAAGGAGAGTAAGAGATTGAATCTTGGTGGTAAAGAAGACCAATAGCATTGTATGAAGTCACAGGACACTGGGACTGGGGGGTTAAACAAAGATATTTACACTGCACACTATCTATAAAACACAAAATGTCAGCGTGCTGCCTGCATATTTTTGCGGTTTTCTTATTGCAAGAAGACATTGATGTAGTATTTGAGGTCCTCTGGTGGCAACATCATCACAGAAAATGCTGTTTTTTACTAGATGTCATTAATATTCTCGTAAAAATCAATAATAATAGATTAACATCTGTATATATCTATAGTTTCAGTGGGAATTGGAGTTTTCTTGTGCATATTTTTGAAGCAGGGAAAGTACTTTACTCTCACTATAACAAATATAAATGTCAAGGAAATGCCATGTAGAGGGAATTCAGTGAGTATACTGACTGTCAAGTGACTCAAATTCTCACCTACTGTAGCTCTGTGCTGTCAAATAAAAAAATCACTTTGATTAGAACGTGTAAAAACTGTGAGGGATTTTATCTGGATGACATTGGTGCAGTAATGTTTTTAACACATTCTCAAAGCCATTAAAAGTGTTTGTTCATTCCATGAAAACCACAGTTTTTGTTTATTTATTTGTGACATTATAAAAACAGCAGTTACTGGCACACCAAATTCTCAACTTTGGGCTCAGTTTTTGTAATTAAACATGGGTTTAATACTTGACATGGGTTGGGAGACTTATGTATATATACTATATTGTATTTATATGCGTTTCTGTGCATGTGTGAAAGTGAGTAATTTCAGCATGTTGTATATGTGTGTTACCAGGGAAGTATGTGGGTATGTGTGAATAAAAAAGAGAAATGAAGGAAAGAGAAAGGGACATGGATAGAAAGAAAGAAGAGTAACAGTTAAATCTTGGGATGGGGTTTTAATCTAAGAAGCTACTTCAGGTCCATATTTTTATACACTACGACTAAAGATTTATTTCTGTATAAATAAATTAATTTCCATGTGGGTCAGACTCCATTTTCACACATTCACATTCAAAACATGGTGACAAAATTTAACAAGATCAGGGAGCCCTCATCTGATATGTACATTCATTAAAACCCAAATAGACAATGCAAAGCATGCTATTGACAGCGTAGTCTCCTAACCATAGCTCATATGAACACAGGAGTCTATTTGAATAACCTCTGAGGCCCAGATGGCTGACTCTAACTTCACCTGATGTAGCACAACAATAACCCCATAAGGGAAGGCCTTCAACTTCAGTTACTGTCCATAAATCCACAGATTAACTCCTCAAATGGTCCACACTGTTGCCTTGAAGCATTTATTCCGAAACATTAACCGAGAGAGCGTTCTTCATCACTGTAAATTACTTTTCTTACTGCCGCTCCTTTTCCATGGGACTCTGCTTCGAGCTCAATAGTAAACAATGCTCACTCCTCCCCACAATGCACCTCTCCTCTCGTAAAGCGGCGCACCATAACACCCTGAAATATGTTAATATGAATTCAAACAGTGGAGAACATAAATTCTGAAGCCTGAACTGTATCATTGGATGCAAAATTGGGAGTATGCAAAGCAATGCAAAACCCTTGTGGGAAATAACAAATTGGGAGGTGATAAATTGTGCCAGTGTTATAGTCAGTCACACTGGATAGGTGAGAAACTCCATTTTACACATTAACATGCATCTTAGACATTTGAATTGGATTTATATACAGCTAAAACATTTTTATTTAAATCCCGATGTAAATGCATATACACAGCCATTAATTCACAAGCAGGAATAAAAATGTTTTTGTTTTTGTTGTTCTGTCTTGCCTCATTTTTGTCCTTCTCTTAGAAGATGAAATCAACACACTGATGGCAGGCAGAACATTTACATTTACACACATGTCTTTGGCTTCATGGCAAATGCCCTGTTTACAACAGCCTGGAATTACCTGGGGACCTAGTGCGATGCAGGAATTTACCTCCTACAGGGATTATCTCCGGATATGACTCGAACGTAATGGGTGTCCATGCTGAGTAGCGACATGAGCCTCCTGAATTTTCACACAAAATGCAAATCAAAGCTGACTTAAGTCATTTCTATTACAGCCTAAAGGAAGGAAACAACAAAAACACAAAAGCACACAATGATTTCTTGCAAATGAAAAAGGCCCCAAAAGTCCTGTTGGGAGAAATATAGTAGGAAATTTATCTATTCTCTCTATATCTTCCTGAACTTCCATTATGAATGTTGCTCTGGGACCCAGAATCGATTTTAGAATTTGAGAAGTTACTCAGCCTATTTTGATAATGCTGCCTGAATGTGAGAGGAGCTCATGAATATTACATGGGATCTTATGACTCCATTAAGTGTGATATATGCAACGTTGAGCCAGTCAGCATGAAATGATGCGGTTTGATGTGGCTTTAAAAGAGTATTTATCATGTTCACACCCAGGAGGCCATCTATAAGGTAGGTAGACAGGTTTTTTTTTTTTTTTAAAAACCTAGACCGGTTAAGGGAAAAGTTTTCAAGCCATGCAAAAGACATTTGAACCTCTTTATGAGCTTTCATTACACATTTTTATCCAACAGAAAAATATGAACACAGATACATATCTGTATCTGTTTCCAAAACTATGAAGTAAAGATGAAAATTGTAAAATATACATTAAATATGTATAGCTTCAGTTTTTATCATTTATAATAACAAACCAATAAGAAGCCATGGATCTACATATCATTTACATAGTGCATTGAAATGCACACCCTGAGCCATTTTAATGGTTGATGTACTCAGCGCTTCCACACATGGAGCTCAGTCTGTATTCTATCAGACAAAACAAAAACAACTGAACTGTACAAACAGAGTAATTAAAGTTAATTTCACGCATCTGCAGATTGTGATCCAGCAGACACAGAGGCATTAATCATAATTAGTTGAGATGCTCAGATGCCCTCCAGACCTATCAATCAGCAGGCCACCTCTGGCCCCGATGCCGAGCCGCTGAGCATTGCCTGCACTGCTGAGCAGCCGTTCATTGACAAGTCTAATGCCACCGGCGGGAAGAAAAGGGCAGCAAGGACTGTCACCAACCTTTTCCACCCCGGCAATCACCTGTTCAAAATGCCTTCCTCTGGGAGACAGCACCTGTCCAAGACCACCAACTGTCTCAGAAGCTCTTTGCAAGAGCTGCCATCTAACTGACACCCAGCTCACACAATCCTGCCAGTTAGCTTTGTTACTGTCATAAATTATTACCTCTTTTCCAAACAGTGCTGCTTTGCTAACTGTACAAAGTCTTTACAAAAATGTGTACAAAATGTGTACAAATCATCTCCAACTCAACTGTTATATATTGATATTGTGCAAAACCGTAGTTTATGTCCAATTATGTTTTTGTTGCCAAAGAGTAGAATCCTCTCGTTGTTTTGTGCTCCGACAGTTATACGCCTCATGAAGATTGTATTGATTGAAATGCTGTGCAGCAACACTGAAAAATTATTGTGGGAACAAAAAACTGTGCAAATTAATATCTCCAGTTTAGTCCAGCACTCGCTGAAGAGTTTTTTTTACCTCCTTCACTGGTAGGATTGCTTTTAAATATATTATTCCCACAGTAGGACAGTCAAACTTCTTACCCACCACTGCAGATAATCACCTTTCTCCTATACTTCATGTTTGATCTTACAGTCTGTCAAATACAACGGGCTGTGTTTGCCGCCGGGAAGCCAGTGAGGGATCACATACTTGTTTCTGCACTTGCAACTAGACCTTGTCGTCCTTGACGACAACATGCTATCAGGGGAATCACATGGTGAATATACATTTCCCATAACAACAGTGGAGTTGGCCTGGGGAAGCACAGTGAGAAAAGGAGAAAATAAGAGAAAAAATATAAAAATAAGCAGCAATCACACTTACATCCACACTTTACCTCAGTGCAGTATAATTTACCTCAGTATACCTGCATTTCCTCCTTCATCACATACAGAATAAGCAATTATTTGAGAAAGGAAATGTTCTTACTCTCTCCAAAGTCTACTGCAGTGTGGAGTGTAACACAGAACCAGTGTCTGGGAAATGTTGCTTGGCATGCTTTTAAAGGAATGATCAATTGCTTAAAGCAAGACTATGTAACTTCTGCTGAGCAACATCAACAGCGGCCTCTCCTGCCACAAGTGACAAAAATCTGTCAAATGTGACTAAACATTATCAAGGATGCCGGTGCGCCTTAAATTACTCCCCTGTGTTCCTGTTTACTTTCAGATATCATCCTTATTTTACTTTTCCTGATCACTTTCAGCCATATCAGAGCCATGTTAAGTTACTGCTGATGAAAACATTTCCTGATACTGCTGCTTCATATTAAAAGCTTTCCGGTGATAAACTAACGGCTTTTATTGTGAAGAACTGGAGCTGTTTGTTCAGCGGATCAGTTATAAATATTGCAGGAAGGAAAAGTACAAGCATAAACAGCCACAGTGAGATGTTTGATGAAGAGTTGCAGATGACAGGCTCTTACTGCTTTTTCAGCAAACAGCACATCTCCAACAGGCAGCCCTAACAACTTATTTTACCTTGCAGTGAGGGGAACAGACTTCAACACTTACTGTTGTGACATCCCTAGCTGTGCTTCTGGCTGAACTTATTTCTGTGATTGTCAACATCTGAACCCACAGCAGCTGTGTGCTAAAATATAGTTGCTAACAGCAATTAATTTACACAGCGCTGACTGACTTATGTCACAATCCACAATGATCCACATCATCTTCTCACACCACGGAAAATACAGTCTGGTGTCTGCCAGTATGTATCTTAGTTCTGTTGATAACGATATAGTTAGATATTTGCAAGATAACAAGTGATTGTAATTCACCAAAGGACTCATCAGGCGAACCAGGTGTCACTTATTAACTGAAAACCCTGGAGTTACGTCCAGGTAACTACTATTTCTCACGAGTAATCGTACCTGCTCAACCCAAGTTACATAGTGCAAGAACAGGCATTCAGGGCACAGAGTGGGAAAGAAAGAGCTGCCAGTCTCCCTATTACAAGTCAGTGTACCATCAAAATGATTTTGAAGCTGTTATTTTAAGGTAAAATAGTTGCATAATCTTGCTTTAAATATAAGATTGTTTCAGACAAAATATGTGTTCCTTCTTCTACATAAATTGAATGAATATTCGTATATCCTCTATTTTCTCTAAGCTGCATCCTCCTCCGCTCACAGCCAGCCTCTGCAGTACTCGGTATCCTTTGAAATCATGGATTAGAAATTAATCGCAAATAAACGCTTTCTTGTTTATTTTATTTCATTTGTATATACAAATCTTTTCTTATTCCAATGAGGATAACAATGAAGATTCCTGGTTTATATTCTTGGTAAATTCTCTATTTTTCTCCAGTGCAACAAAATCTAAAGCACACAGGAATAATGCTTTGATCTTGCTTGTGGACTTAAGCGCATTTCACAATTGAAGAGTTGAGTTATATCTCAGCAGGGAATACTGCTAGTGGATTCGATGGCAGATGCCTGCTGAGGCCCATCCCAGTGTTTTACTTCATGCCCCAGATTGAGTTTCTTGGTGTCATTAAAGCAGCCATTGAAAGGGAAAACTGAGTTTCTGCTGTGTGTTATGTGTCACATGCCCTAAAGCTGCAGTTGTAGGTATTTCTCTCCTATGCATGATCTCATCTCTAAAACTCTAACACACAAAGCTTTAAAAATCTCAAAATCACAATCACAAACCTCTGCTAGGCAAATTTTCTTACATTTGGACAGAGCCAGGCTAGCTCTTCCCTCCTGTTTCCAGTCTTTGTGCTAAGCTAAGATAACTTGCTGCTGGAGGTAGCTCCATAATTACTATACAGGCATGAAAGTGGTATTAATTTTGTCATCTAACATCTAGCAAGGAAGCAAATTAGCGCATTTCCCAAAATGTTGAACTATTGCTTGAACGCCAAATCCACAATATGCACTCCTTGAAGGGCAGCAAAAAGTATCAACACTACCAAAGAAGCATCACTGTGATCATGATTGAGCAAAGGTAGTTAAGAATATGATGTTTTTTAATTTGTAAATCTGCACGAGATAAGGTTTTACTGCAGACAGCGCAGATTAAGAGGAGGATAGATGAACAGGCTGCTCATTTGGTTCATCAATGACTCAGAAAGTTTTCTGTCTCTTGTGAAACAGACGCAGCTGTTGCCGTAGCTGTGTGCACTGTGCTGAACCACATGTACGATTGGCTGCCTGCAGGGTTACTCCAGCTGTGATTGGCTGCTGAGTGTCACACTCTAGTGTACATCAAGCTGGCTAATTTCCTCTAGATGTATTTGTTGACTTGATTGTTCAGTTTAGTTTTTCCTCATCCTTCTTTTTGTCAAGTTATAATTATTTTGCTGTGGTCCAAATGATAAACTGTGTTTTGAAATAAATATTTAAAATGATGGAAAATGTTTTTGTTACACAACACCTGTGCAGAAAATATACAATGTTCTTGAATGCAAGACTAATCCTTAGTGCCCAATACAATGACTGATACAACCATCAATACTGTTTGCAGCCAATGTTTACTGATACTGTATCATGTGGAAACAGTACCGATTTACATCTAATTTAGAATATCACAGATCATATTTAACAGGAAAAGAAAAGTTTAATTGAGGACACAAAGGTTTGTCCAACAAGCTTGTGGATGGTTGTTGGCTGTTTGAAGACACAACCGAGCCAATAAAGTCTAAGGATGGGAATGTCATCCACCTCTACCAGAGCCAGAATCCAAAGAAACGTGTTGACAACAAGCATTGATGAAACTGAGTTATCAAGGATGCTGTAAATCAACCGCTAGAGCTTAGAAACACAGTGCAATAAAGGCATTTCTTCTTTTCTGATGTTCCAATGTGTTTTGGAAAAACATTCAACTGGCAAGAAAAATGGGTTCAGACAAAGTTATATGCAATAAAGAGTATGTTTATTGTATTTTGCAATAATGGAGATATTATCTTATTGTAGGTTCTGTTTGGTTCCTTGTAACCAAGACTCAGGACAACCCAAGTTGAGTCAGGTCCAAATTATATTAGTCTAATTGGGTTGAGTAGGGACCCATTGTTTTGCCACAAATCTGTGTCAATATATCTAAAACCTGAGTGGATGTGCTATCAACTACTGTTCCCAGTGTTGGTGTTCTCTCTGTTATGCTCAGGATTGACTTCTGAAAATTAATTTATGCATATCACTGAAGAAAAAGCCCAAACTTTTAGATGCATGAAAACCTCTAGACGGAAAATCAAATAAAAGAGAGACTTGATGGCCATGCAGGTTGGAGTACACAGCAACAATGAAGTCAGAAATGGAGCTCAACAGGTTGCTAATGGCATGCTACTTTGATCAGCATGATAAATGCCCACATAAATGTTCCTTGACACCACAAATGCAGCTTTTGTGTCGACTGAAAATGATGTTGCACGGACAGTTAAATCAGTCACAGTGATATATTAGAGCAAAATAACCACCCCTTCCCAAACCGGGGGTTTAGTCTGAATATCACAGGCAAAGAAAAGGCTGATTCACAGATTTTTAAATTTAAGGTTATAAGGATCAGAATTGTTTATCAGGCTGTCGTACTCTGGTTAGAATTAATTGTTTTTTCAGTTCACCTAATGCTGAAAAAAAGAGACCAAACACACCACAAGCAGAAGAGTCTGCTCATCTCTCTTCCCCAGGCAGACATTATTACACTGTGGAGGAAATCATGCCGAAATCTTCAGCAGGAAAGACAGATGAGCAGTGTATGA
Source organism: Thunnus thynnus (assembly GCF_963924715.1). Lineage (NCBI taxonomy): Eukaryota > Metazoa > Chordata > Actinopteri > Scombriformes > Scombridae > Thunnus > Thunnus thynnus. The sequence goes on along the minus strand of NC_089524.1, from coordinate 7,284,345 downwards.
AGGCGAGGAGATAGGTATAGGTGTCTATGGATTCCATGAAAACTGTCTCAGCTCAGTCATTACTCTTATAGGCAGTGCGTAGAAAAGCCATATCAACACCGGTGACAAGAGCATATATCTTTTGTGAATGTGTGTATAAACACGTATGTATGACTCTTTGTGTGTACATTTTTACCTGCCTGTCCACATGCTTGCTTTTGTATTTGTATGTTTGCAATCAATCATCCCAATTTGCCACCTCTCCAGGTATGTCATTTATATATGTGGCTCAGTGTCTGACAGCATAATCTATAATAAATCTGTTCCAACTGGCTTTTGTATTTTCATCTGTCTCAGTGAGTAATCCACAGAACGCAGCCAATACTCTTCTGTTTGTTGACGAGTGACTCAAAGGCCTGCTGTGTCGTGTGCTGTGCTCCATAGATTTCCAATGCATCCCTTAATTCTGTAAATGCAGAAGATGAACACCAGGAGCACGTCTGTTGTTCCTCAAGGCACAACAGTATTGTGTACTGTATACATGCCTTCCTGCCTATAAGTAGAGTTCAGCGAGCATTCATGCCAAGCATGTTGGCAGTGGTTTATCGAACTTACTGTGCTGCCAAATCTGAGCTGAGACGCCTCCAAAATGTGTATCTGTTCTTCTACCCAGAGAATGTTGGAACACTTAAAGCAACCACTTTAGTCAAAATGTCAAATATGGACTAGCAGACTGAGCCCTCATGGGCTACGGTCATATTTGTCCAAAGGGCTTAGTGCCATCATGTCTAGCCTGTGAGGGGATAAAATTGTCTAGGTGATAGGACAGACTTCAGTCACATTTGTGTACATTTACACCCCTTGTACATGCGCAGTTGGAGTGGCACTTTGAGCTGAATGTCAGTATGCCACCATGCTCACAATGCTAACATGCTGATGTAGTAATAGCAATAATGTTTGCCATGTTTAAAGTCTTAGTTTAAGATTTAGCATTTGCTTATTAGCACATAAGCATAAAGTACATCTGGGGCTGATGGGAATGTCATTCACTTTGCAAGTATTTGGTCGTATACCATCGTATTGAAATTGGATTTTTGACTTGATGGAGGCTCTAAATGAAAAGTTAAGGAATCACCAAAGTGATTACAATTAATTCAAAATGGCGACATGAATGTGTGTACCAGATGTCATGGCAGTTCATCCAATAGTTGTTGAGGCATTTCACTCAAAACCACAAATGTCAACTCATGATGGTGCTAAAGGAAAAGCCAGGGGATCACCAAAGTCATTAGGATGTATCATCTTGGAACTATGAATGTCTGTAAATAAACTATATGACAAACCAAGAAATTTCAATGTCAACCTGCTGGTGGTGCAAGAAGAAAAGTGTGGCTAAAAGTGTAACCCTCCAACTTTTCACAAGCAGGTCTTTAGAATAATAAGAATAGTGGACCAGTATCTAAGTTTATAAGGAGGGATTAAAATAAGAGACAGACAATCTGCAACTGGAATGTACAGAGCGAATACAAACATGATTTCTGGTTCCTTCGGCAGAAATCTAGCTGTGTGAACTGGTTAATCCTTAAAGTCTTGAGTTAAGAGTTGTGACAGTTCAACTCAGCTTTCTGGCACTTTTTGTATAGGAGACTGGTGAAAAATATGCCTATCCAAAACACACTGTAAAAAAAAAAAGAAAAAGAATGACCTCACTTCGTCAGGACTTTGGAGGGAACAAGACTGAAGTTAATTTCAGTTATTATCATTTTTTATTAATTTATACTATTCTATTTTAATTCAATGTATAGAGCAAATAAAATAAAACAAGGATTCACCTGAATTGCATTTTTGTAAAAAAGATGGATAAAAAATGTTGCGTAATCGTGGAAATTTCTATTGATTGATAATGGCAAAGAATCACACAAAAGAAAGAACTGTTATATGTTGAGGGTATCCTGACAGTCCTGAGAGTCCTGACAGTCCTGACAGCTCATCTCAAGCCCTCAACGCCTGGCCTGAATCCAGCATCGGCTTTATCTCCCAGACCAAACTCTCACATCAAGATTTCGCACAGCTCCACTCCTCGGTCTGAGGTTTCTTGTTATCCTTGTTCTTTACTCATACAGCCGCTGCACGATCACAGGTTTCTCCCCAAGTCCCAGCTTCATCCTGAGCCCCAGTCTTCACCTCCAGCCCTACACTCAGACCACTCTACAGGGACGCATCCCTATAGTCCTCACTGCGAACCTTCTGTTTTTAGTTTCTTCTCACTTTACCCACAAATCAATCTTTTCCATTGACCCTTGTCATCACAGGTCAAGCAGAGAGGAGATGGTACAAGAGGTGCATTTTATTTGTCCCTGGACTGTGGCAAAGTGTTTTTTGTTCTTTATAGCTTTACAAAATCTGGATTTATCCTCCATTTCAGTTTTTCTGTACCTAATTACCTTTTTTCAGAATCTGAAGATCCCATGATGATATAAGATCCTTTTAAAGTCTCATATTTTGAAAGACTGATATCAAAACATGACCTGATGGAAATAAACCTTTTGAATCATTTAGATTTTTAGAGATTGCCTGCAAATGTATGACCATTTTTAGTTGTGGTGTATTCTATTCAAAACTTGTCCTATTTTGTGCTTCTCTTTGTTGTGCAGTAAGTCTTATATTCTATTCCCTTTTTTGAATTTGTCGAGTGGTGAAGCTCTTTTTGCCTCAGCCTTGGATTCTTGCACTTACTTGCTGGCGGGCTGCTGTGTGTGTTTTTAAGCTTGTTCATGCCACGATCCTGTTTGGCTCATTTGTTCAGTATTTGAATCCTGCTAAGTCATAAAGACATAGCACATATTACAGAAAACCTGCATGAATGAGTGAAAAAACATAACAAATGTAGATGCTTCCATACAGTTGTACTGCATGATACAACTAAGAAAAGAATATATGACCATAATGCTTCTGCATTAATGCAATACCATATTGTTTTAAGAAAAAAAAAAAAGAAGAGAGGAGAAGCAGCAGAGTCTCCCACTCAGGAAGTAGTCCTAGTAGGAGACAAGTCCATCTTATTTAGATAGCACCAAATCACAACAGAAGTTATCTCAAGGCAGGTCTAGACTGTACTTGTTAATTTACAGAGAACCAACATTCCCCCGTGAGCAAGCACTTGGCGACAGTGGAAAGCAGAACAGGGCCCTAGGTGGGCAGCCATCTGCCCTGACTGGTTGGGTTGAGAGAGAAAGAGGGAGGGGGAAAGGGGGTAGAGACACAGAGAACCATAATAACAACAATAATTATAATAGAAATATGACTAATAACAATAATAATAGCAGGCGTGGGCGTCAAGCAGTGAAAAGCAGTGTTTTATGTGGGAGGTAGAGGACATATCCTGATCAAAGATAACTCCCATATTCCTTATGGTGGCGCTGGAGGCCAGGGTAATGCCATCTAGAGTAACTATATTATTAAATAAAGTGTTTTAAGGTTTTTAGGGCCAAGCATCATAACTTCAGTTTTGTCTGGGTTCAATAGCAGACAATTGCAGGTCATCCAGGTCTATATGTCCTTAAGGCATGCTTGGAGTTTAGTTAACTGGTTGGTTTCATCTGGCTTCATTGATAAATATAATTAGTTTCATCTGCATAACACTGAAAACTAATGGAGTGTTTCTGAATAATATTACCTAAAGGAAGCATATATAAGGTGAATAGTATTGGTCCAAACACAGAACCTTGTGGAACTCCATGTCAATTCATCGTTAACGTGTACAAACTGAAATCTATCTGATGAACAGGATTTAAACCAGCTTAATGCGGTTCCTTTAATGCCAATTAAATGTTCGCAGTCTCTGTAATAGGACGTGATAGTCAATGACGTTAAATGCAGCACTAAGATCTAACAAGACAAGTACAGAGAGAAGTCCTTTGTCCGATCCTCTGTCCTTTCACCAGTGCTGTCTCTGTGCAATGATGTGCTCTAAATCCTGACTGAACATCCTCAAATAGACCTTTTGTTATATAGAGAGTCACAGGAAGGTCGATTAGAGAAAAAAAGTCTAAATATATAATCAGGTTTTACAGCTATTTCTAAGGTTTGAGGATAAATCAGTGCCTGTTGAGGGCAGGAAGTGATGAATTTTGTCTCTAATAGTTAGAAGTTTATCGTTAAAGATGTTTGTCTGTTTCTTTATCATTAAAGAAACAGGAAGAGTCAAGACATAAAAGGTGTTTACTTAAATCAACAGACAGACTTGCTGATAGCAACTTGACATCTATCCAAAACAAGCAAACAATTCCAAGAAGCCTCTGCAGAGGTGTGAGACAGACAGGCGGAGGAAGAGCCTGGCACAAGGCAACAGAAACAATTTGGCAAGTGAGTGGGGTAACCAGGCAGGTACATATGCTCTAAGGCAAAAAAGGTAATGAGGAACAAGTGTGAAGGGAGGAGTAGGGTCAGGTGTTTGGCAAAGGCAGAAAACTATGGCTGTGTTCACATGACACGTGACTCAGAAGTGTTAACAAACCAAATCTGATTTATTCATATTATGTGTATGATACATATCTGATGTCTCGCTATGCGACTGCTGTCAGAACGTTGTTTTTTTTTAACATCTCATTTCTTTGCACATGCGTATACTGCTTGTTGTCATCATTCAGTGTCGGCACCTCACAGCCCGGTAAAATAAACATGTCACCTTCTTCTTCTTATTTTCATCTTCATCATCTGGACTGCCAACCTCTTCAACAAATAATCCTGGACATTTATACTACCACATCCATGTCATCAATATTTATGATTTGACTGTCGCACAAATTACATTATTCTTGTTACTTTTGTACAAATGCAGCTCACATTTCAGTTAAATATGTGCATGTGTGGTAGTTTAGGACCTCAACGATGCCAGATACATGTTACTTACAACCCAGGGATGTGCAGAGGGCCCAGTATTTGTATTTGTATCTGTATTTGTTGAGGCAGCAAAATTATTTGTACTTGTATTTGAATAAAAGTGGACAGAGGCTTAGAAATCCTGTTTTTGTTTTTATTACGCTTTTAATTTCAGAAAATTCAAGTTTTTTATAAAGATATTACAAAGAAGGCTCCCAGACCAGGTCTTGAACTGGAGTCTCCCACATCATAGACAGCTGCACTAACTACAGAGCTAAAGCTTTTCTCCTTTCCTCACTGCAGACAGACCTCTACCTATTTATACAGCCATAACACCAAGACAGCACACGATGTAACATGTAGGGAAGAATTTCAAAGGCAATTATTGCTTTGCACTTTTCATTTATTGCCTATTTTTTACAACCTAACTTTGTGGAAAGCATTTTTCTGGCATGCAGCATGTTTTTGTGGTGAAAAACAAGACAAATATTTGCAAAATTTCCATCAATGGTTATTTCACAGAACACAAAACACTTAAGTCAAATAAATCAAACTAACATGATTAAGAAGATATGCACAATGACCACTTGATTGATTTATTGATTTATCCAGACTTACTGTATGGGATTAAAATGATCTCATCTGTACTCGTGATTGTGATGGATTCACATGATGCAGATTCACACGAGAGGTTTCCTGAACAAGTATACAGTTCCACTGACGAATGTCTCATCCTGTGTATCGTCTCCGTCTGACTAACATGTATCTTTAATGTATCTGTCTTACTTTTTGATTCCTACGCCAGTCCAGAGTTTCTCCTCCTCCAGCAGGTCCAGCTCCCTCTCCAGAGCTTCGCTGGAGTCTTTAGAATCAGTTGTGTTGAGTCATTGTCAGACAAATCAAGCTGGTTGAAGGAAAATAGAATAAAAGAGAATTGTTTGGTGGACTTTGCAACACCTGTAGTGACTTTATGTGGTGATCACATCAAGTTCTCTTCATACAGATCTGAAGCTAAACATAAGGAACTTGAAAACATGATTTTTCGTATAGAAAACACAAGTACAGTAACACAAAGCCTGATGGGAACTGTAGCTGGTTACCTAGTTTAGTGACGTGGCACAACTCCTTAGGTTGCAGAGCACCGATCATCGCCACCACATCAAACATACCTGAGCTAGGAGAGGATGAGGAGAGAGGGAAAGTGTAAAAAGGGAGAAGAGAAAGAAGATTGGAGCAGGAAAAACCCCAAAAAGAAAAGAGAAAGAGAGTTGATGAGTTTCCAGACAACACCATGATCAGGGTTAGACTATTTTTAACAAACAGTTGAAGGTTTCTTCCTGAAACACAGTAAGGAGGGAATTGTTCAAATTTTAAGATGATATGTACATTTCTGTACCAACTTGTGCAGGCAGATTAATTAATATTCAGACTGAGTATTAGGTATCACTCAGTTATTCAGTCTGATTTTGTCCTTTGGTTAGTCATTTTCTGTGAGGGCAGTATTATTTTCTTTATAACCAATCACTAATTTCTGCAGTTCACCCGTGTTTTCTCTTTATTATTAGTATAACTTGTCTTGTCATTTTGTAAAGTCTTCTGTAAAAAGCTATTCTTAACAGTTAGAAAGTGAAAAGGATGGTTATTATATTAATTATTAGCTAAGACTCATCACACTCTTGTATAACCTCAGACTTTTCGTTCTTTACACATTATAGTCATTTGGTACTGGTGTGATTATTAGCATTTCTTTATCAGTGCTGGATGAATTGCAGGAGGGTTTTAAGTTTGCAGTCTTGCTACTTTAGTTAACTGTCCAGGCCCACAAGCAACATCCAAAACCTTCCTCATAAATCCCACTGAAGTTGGATCACATGAAATTTCCCATCAGATTTGGTCCTTGTTATTATTATTAAATCTTTATTTCTGCGGGGAGGGGCTATTGAGAGCATGCTCTCTTTTCCAAGGCCGCCATGATTAGAGAACATACAGAAAATAAAAACAGACAACAAGATTTGCAGCAAACATACAAACAACGACAACATTCAAAGACATTGAACAAAAGACATCACCATCATTCATAGACGTTTGAAATGTATGTAAGGGATCAGCTCTTCTGTTTTAACAAGCTTTTGCAAATTGTTCCACTTGTGTGGAGCGAAATATTATAATATATGTATTATATCATATAAAAGTCAACTTTCCAACTATAGTACTAACCTGATGTTCTTCAAGAATCCAAATAATCCTGGGATCTAGTGTGGTGTGAATGTGATCTATAATTGAGAAGACATGAAATATATACGCAGGAAGTTTGCCCAGTAGTGCTGTGTTGTTTCCTTCTTACTGCCAACGATTGCCACCCAACTTTCTCATATAATATACAAGGATGTGTTCAAAAACCATCTCCAGTTATGAATCTAAGAGCTGAATGATAAACTGAATCTAGAGATTTAAGTGTAGAGGCAGGAGTGTGCATATAAATTGTATCGCCATAGTCCGAAAAGGTTGATTGAACAATTTGTTTTCTGCAGTTCTGGGTAAAACATTTCTGTAAAAGAATGCCAGTTTTGCTTTTAGTGACTTAGTTATATGCTTTTTTGAAGCACAGCTTATCATCAGTCCAGAAACCAAGATATTTGTAAGAGGATACTCTTTTCAATTTGTATGATGTTGAGATCCTGTTGAAGACATGATATTCATATTCAAATATCTGAATCTCCCCATCCTGAGCTTTAGCTGATCTTCCCAGTGGCTGTAGGCTCTTTCACACACAGTAAATCAAGTCTCTTTTCTCATCCTTGTCACAAATGCACAAACACACAAAAACACACTTGTTCTCTCTCTTTCTAAATGGTCTTTTTCTGTCACACTCTTACCTGCACTCGGCCTTGGCTGTCTCTTCTGGTGATTCAACATGATGAATCACAATCAAAACATTTAACTTAACTTTATCATGTCAGTTCATAAATGTCCTCACCTCAGTGTGAATTCATCTTTCTAGTAAACAGGAGATCCTAGGTTCATATGAGAGGAGATTTGACCAGGGGCGCTGTGGCTTAGTTGGTTAAAGCACCTGTCTAGTAAACAGGAGATCCTGGGTTCAAATCCCAGCAGTGCCTCATCATTGTAGAGTTACTTACACAGTGTTTTACTTTCTTTGAGGCATTATTTCTCCATTTTGGGGGAGTGTTTGGGGTACTTGCTTGGTGACCATTTTTATTTTTTCTGAATATTTTTGCCTTATTTTCAACTGAAGCAATGATATGAATCACAATCAAGACAATAAACATAACTTTATCATATCAATTCGTAAATCTCTTTGCCTCAGTGTGTCTGCACCTTTAATATGAGAATAGCTTTTATCAGAGGCGCTGTGGCTTAGTTGGTTAAAGCGCCTGTCTAGTAAACAGGAGATCCTGGGTTCAAATCCCAGCAGTGCCTGCTTCACAAGGAAATTGTCTGCTTAAAACTACAGAACAATGTCTCTTCAAATTCAACTGGAGCAAAATGCTTTCCAGTACCCTGAAACTTTATAAGGATCCTTTATTAAAGTACACAAGGAGGAACTCTCTAAACCTTCTTCTGGTATCAATGCAGCGATCAGTGCCTGATGGTTGTGAGGTTACTTCCACAGTAGTTACATTCCTGTTACTCTCTTTAAAGCATTAAAATATTTTTTCCACATTTTCAACCGAGGCAACAATATGGGATCGCAATCAAGACAATAAACATAACTTTATCATATCAGTTCATAAATCTCTTCGCTTCATTGTGAATCCAACATTAATATGAGAGAAATGTTCCCAGAGGCGCTGTGGCTTAGTTGGTTAAAGCGCCTGTCTAGTAAACAGGAGATCCTGGGTTCAAATCCCAGCAGTGCCTGATGGTTGTGAGGTTACTTCCACAGTAATTACCTTCCTGTTACTATCTTTAAAGCATTATTTCTACATCTTATCCAGGGGATTGCTTGTTGATCATTTGTCTTTAAAATATTTTTGCCTCATTTTCAACTGAAGCAACAATATTGGATCACAATCAAGACAATAAACATAACTTTATCATATCAATTCATAAATTACCTCATCTCAGTGTGAATCCACCTTTAATATGAAAGGACATATGCATAGAGGCGCTGTGGCTTAGTTGGTTAAAGCGCCTGTCTAGTAAACAGGAGATCCTGGGTTCAAATCCCAGCAGTGCCTTCTTATACTTTATGTTTAATCCATCACCAACATGCTTCTTTGTGAACCTTTAACTTAAAATACTTAGCTTCATCTACACCTGAGCAATTTAAATCATATGATGCATCCTGGCTTTTAAGTCACTTGCATAGATCCACAGTAAAAATACATTTTTTTTCAAGTTTCAGTCTTTCAGAACTCTTCTTGTTGTTCATTTCACATCAACTGCAGTTACAGAGGTTTAAAAATATTCCCACTGCAGTCTTCACCAACATGCTGTTCATTGCTCAACAAGTCTTAAGACGTAAAAAAAGATGGTTAAAATATCTGTCGAGTGAACAGGAGATCCTGGGTTCAATTTGCAGCAGTGCTTGATTAACAGGGAAACTAAAGAATGATGTGTCTTCAAATTCAACTTTAGTCAGCAGTAATGTAAAATATACATTATTCGCTTCAGTGCTTCTGGCAGAGAAATGAAATTTCTATCACTTTAATGCAGGCAAAAGAATGTTACCAAAAGCCAAACCACCGCAACTTTCTGCAGCAACTTACTTTTATTAATTTCATGGCCACTCTGAATGCTCAATTCTGATTGGCTGCCAGATGTTCTTTAATTTCTGTTAAATGAACAGTATAACTGGACTCCTGAGGCAGGTGATAGTTGTTCAAAAGTAATGCACCAGTATTAACACTCCAGGCTTCTATGACAGAAATAGTTCAGGCTTCAGCAGTTTAGCTAAAGAGCTAAAAGTTATATAAATAGCCCAATAAGAACTGCACAAATTTAATATCAAACCTGTTTGATATTTGGGAGAATCTGAGGGGAGGAAAAGTAAGAGTTTTGGCAGACTACCAGCTATGGCAAAGCTGGTAGTCTGCAAGTTTGAGAGACAGTGAAGGAGACAGCCAAGGCCCAAAATGCTTAGTAAAATTTGAAGAGTGCAGGTAAGAGTGTAACAGAGAAGGACAATTATAAAGAGAGAGAACAAGTGCGTTTTTGTGTGTTTGCGCATTTGTGGCAGAAGAATAGGATGAGAAAAGAAAAGGATGGGAAAAGAGACTTGATCTACTGTGTATGAAAGAGCAAGATGCAAATGTAGCCTACAGTCACTGGGAAGATCGACTAATATCTGTAATTTAATGACTTATGACAGTTTGTTGGCAGGTGGCCATTTTATTATTCATACAGTATACTGAAGAAAAATTAGACTACCCTCCCTTTTCTGCCCTGCACATCTTGCCCCACTTTTGCACAGTCCCTAACAAACATCCAAAAACTGCAAATACAAGACGTAAAATGTGAAAAAAACAAAACAAACACAACTTGATGTTCCTTTTAAGTAACATGAAAACACAACTGATCATTTCAAAGTTTGCTGCACAGTTGTCAAAAAATGTGACCGCATCCTCTGTGATCACACTCTCTGTGAGACTTCACAACCATCCTCACATCATCGACAGTTCTGGCTGAGTCTGACATGTTGAGAAACTTCAAACCTGTTAAAAGGGAAGAGACACAGTGTACCCTGAATCCCTGGATTTAAAATTTCAGCATCATCCACTTCTCCTCTGTCCATCCGTATGCCCAATATGTTCCAAATAATCATTGTTTCACCAATATATCTGTAATTCTCTTCGCTTCACTGAAGAGAGTGATAGTGTCATACAGAAGCTGTATATTTAGCTATATGTTGGCATCATGCAGACTGACAGTGGAGAAGTGGATTATGCTGCAGAAGTGGTTTGAGAAGTTTCAGTGGATCCATTGAAACTGACTGAATTCAAACAAAGATAGGCTCACAATTTTTCAAGTGTGTCTTGAAGCAATAGTCAGGCACCCAAATAAACACTGAAACAGGTTTTGCTTGCTGTAATCATTCCTCCTGTTCATATTCATTATTAGCAGATCCCTTCTCAATGCACCTTCAATGTAAGTGATGGGGGACAAAATCCATAGTCCTCGTTTTGAGCAAAAATGTATTCAAAGCCTCATAAAAGCTTCAGATAAACTTTTAAATACATTTTTGCACAAAACAGAGGTTGTTGATTTTATCCTCAATCACTTACATTGAAAGCACATTTGGAGAAAATCTTCTAAAGGTCAGTATGAACAGGAGGAATGTAAACAAATTACAGCAAAAAAAAATGGTTTCAATGTTCATATGGGCACCTGAATATTGTTTTAAGACAGACTTGAAAAATTGTGAACGTGTCCTTTAATTTAACATGAGAAGATCTAGTTTCTCACAGGCGCTGTGGCTTAGTTGGTTAAAGCGCCTGTCTAGTAAACAGGAGATCCTGGGTTCAAATCCCAGCAGTGCCTTTGAAGTGTTACTTATCTAGGGATACTTTGTGACTATTTACTTTTAAAATATTTTTGCCTTATTTTGTACTGAAGCAACAATATGGATCACAATCAAGACAATAAACATAACTTTATTATATCAATTCATAAAGTTGTTCGCCTCAGTGTATCTGCACCTTTAACATGAGAGAAGATTCAACCAGAGGTGCTGTGGCTTAGTTGGTTAAAGTGCCTGTCTAGTAAACAGGAGATCCTGGGTTCAAATCCCAGCAGTGCCTGATGGTTGTGAGGTTACTTTTGCAGTAATTACCTTCCTGTTACTTTCTTTGAAGCATTATTTATCCATCTTATCTAGGGGTACTTGCTTGGTAAAAATTTTTCTTTAAAATATTTCCTCATTTTCAACCAAAGCAACAATATTGGATCACAATCAAGACAATAAAACATAACTTTATCATGTCAATTCATAAATCTTTTTGTCTCAGTGTGAATTAGGGATGTGCAGAGGGTCCAGTATTTGTATTTGTATCTGTATTTGTTGAGGCAGCAAAATTATTGTATTTGTATTTGTATTCGAATAAAAGTGGAAAGAGGCTTAAAAATCCTGTTTTTGTTTTTATTACGCTTTGAATTTTAGAAAAATAAAGCGTTACAATAAGTGTTCATGAATAAACTACCTTAAGAAGGAGGTCCCCACAGCCGGTCTCGAACTTCAGTCTCCCAGATCATAGACGACTGCGCTGACTACTGAGCTAAAATGTTATTCATCACCTCATTGCACACAGACCTGTACCTATTTATGCACCCATAGCACAGAGACGGCACACCCCGTAATGTGTAGGGAAAAACTTCAAAGGTGATTCTTGCTTTGCACTTTTCATTTATTGCCTATTTTTTACAACCTAACTTTGTGGAAAGGTGAAGGGGAACAGGTTATCGATAGTCCCTTGGGAGCACTTTGCATGTGTCAGTAGCTCAGCTTTATCTCTGGTGAACACCCCCAACTCCAGGAGTGATGTCCAAATTAGGAAATGTGCATCATGTAGCAGGTGGATGTAACCTCCCTCATTGAGACCTGCTGATAGACGTAACAGTGGAGCAGAGGAGGGAGACTGAGATAGCAATGTAACCGACCTGCATGCTGGTATTTGACTTTTTTTTCCTCTCGAAAACAAATACTTTTGAAAGTACCTGTATGAAACACTATTTGTAGTTTTCCAAAAAAATGTTTTTGTCTTCGGGCACACCGCTAGTATGAATCCACCTTTAATATGAGCTGACTTTTCCAGAGGTGCTGTGGCTTAGTTGGTTAAAGCGCCTGTCCAGTAAACAGGAGATCCTTGGTTCAAATCCCAGCAGTGCCTGATGGTTGTGAGGTTACATCCACAGTGTCTTGTTACTGTCTTTAAAGCATTATTTCTCCATCTTATCCCGCTGTACTTCCTTGGTAACCATTTTTCTTTCACATATTTTTGCCTCATTTTCAACTGAAGCAACAATATTGGATCACAATCACGACAATAAACATATTTTTTTCATATCAGTTCATAAATCCCTTTGCCTCAGTGTGAATTCACCTATAATATGAGAGAAGGTTTAACCAGAGGCGCTGTGGCTTAGTTGGTTAAAGCGCCTGTCTTGTAAACAGGAGATCCTGGGTTCAAATCCCAGCAGTGCCTGCGTCACAGAGAACCTGCCTCCTGGAAATTACAGAATAGTTTCACTTCAAATTCAAGTTGGGTACTTTACAATACATTAAAACTTTATGAGTAGACTTCATGAAAGTACACAAGAAGAGACTCTCTTAACCTGCTTATTGGTCTCACTACAGCGATCAGTATCATGTTGATTCTGGTAAAATGTCTTGCTCAACAAACCTTTGAACAGCATTTCAAAGTGTGATGTGCTGGTGCTTAGTGGTTAAATTGCCTCCCTTGTAAACAAGAGATCCTACGTTCAAATCCTAGCAGTACCTTATGCTTGTGGGTTTACTTTCATGGTGATTATCTTTCTATTACTTTCTTTGAAGCATTATTTCTCCATCTTATCCCAGGGTACTTGCTTGATGACCATTTTTATTCAAAATATTTTTGCCTCATTTTCAACTGAAGCAACAATATTGGATCACAATCACGACAATAAACATAACTTTATCATATCAGTTCATAAATCTCTTCACCTCAGTGTGAATTCACCTTTGATATGAGAGAAACAAGAGGCGCTGTGGCTTAGTTGGTTAAAGTGCCTGTCTAGTAAACAGGAGATCCTGGGTTCAAGTCCCAGCAGTGCCTGATGGTTGTGAGGTAACATCCACAGCAATTACGTTCCTATTATTTCTCCATCTTATCCAGGGGTGCTTACTTGGAGACCATTTTTCTTTCACATATTTTCCCCTCATTTTCAATTGAAGCAAAAATATTGAATCACAATCAAGACAATAAACCTAACTTTATCATATCAGTTCATAAATCTCTTCACCTCAGTGTGAATTCACCTTTGATATGAGAGAAGATTTAACCAGAGGCGCTGTGGCTTAGTTGGTTAAAGTGCCTGTCTAGTAAACAGGAGATCCTGGGTTCAAATCCCAGCAGTGCCTTCTTGTTATCCTTGACATTTAATCCACCACCAAGAAGCTTCTTTGTGACCCTTTAATTTAAAATATTTAGCTCCATCTACACCCGAGCAACATATTTGTGTTGACTGAAATCAAATGATGAATCCTGGCTTTTAAGTCACTTGCACAGATCCACTGCAGTTACAGAGGCTTGAAAATCTTCCCACTACAGTCTTCACCAACAAGTCTTAAGACAACAGCTGTAGCACAGAGGTTAAAACATCTGCCTAGTGAACAAGAGGTCCTGGACTCAAATTGCAGCCGTGCCTAATTAACAGGGATATTATCTCCTAAAAACTACAGAATAATGTGTCTTCAAATTCAACTTCAGCAAAATGAAACTTCATGAAAGGAGAGACTCTAAACCTTCTTATTTGTGTGCAGTGATCAGTATCATGTTGGTTTTAGTGAATGACTTGCTCAACGAACCTTAAGACAGAGCTGGTTGTGCTGTGGCTTAGTGGTTAAAGCACCTGTCTTGTAAACAGAAGATCATGGGTTCAAATCCCAGCAGTGCCTACAACACAAGGAAATTGTCTCCTAGAAACTACAGACCAATGTCTCTTCAAATTCAACTTGAGCAAAATGCTTTCCAGTACCCTGAAGGATCCTACACAAGGAGAAACTCTCTAAACCTTCTTCTGGTATCAGTGCCTGATGGTTGTGAGATTACATCCACAGTAATTACATTCTTGTTACTGTCTTTGAAGTATTATTTCTCCATCTTATCCAGGGGTACTTGCTTGGGGACCATTATTCTTTCACATATTTTTGCCTCATTTTCAATTGAAGCAAAAATATTGAATCACAATCAAGACAATAAACACAACTTTTTCATATCAGTTCATAAATCCCTTTGCCTCAGTGTGAATTCACCTATAATATGAGAGAAGGTTTAACCAGTGCCGCTGTGGCTTAGTTGGTTAAAGCGCCTGTCTAGTAAACAGGAGATCCTGGGTTCAAATCCCAGCAGTGCCTGCGTCACAGGGAACCTGCCTCCTGGAAATTACAGAATAGTTTCACTTCAAATTCAAGTTGGGTACTTTACAATACACTAAAACTTTATGAGTAGACTTCATGAAAGTACACAAGAAGAGACTCTCTTAACCCGTCTCACTACAGTGATCAGTATCATGTTGACTTTGGTAAAATGTCTTGCTCAACAAACTTTTGGACAGCATTTCAAAGTGTGATATGCTGTTGCTTAGTGGTTAAATTGCCTCCCTTGTAAACAAGAGATCCTACGTTCAAATCCTAGCAGTACTTTATGCTTGTGGGCTTACTTTCATGGTGATTATCTTTCTATTACTTTCTTTGAAGCATTATTTCTCCATCTTGTCCCAGGGTACTTGCTTGATGACCATTTTTATTCAAAATATTTTTGCCTCATTTTCAACTGAAGCAACAATATTGGATCACAATCACGACAATAAACATAACTTTATCATATCAGTTCATAAATCTCTTCACCTCAGTGTGATTTCACCTTTAATATGAGAGAAGATTTAATCAGAGGCGCTGTGGCTTAGTTGGTTAAAGTGCCTGTCTAGTAAACAGGAGATCCTGGGTTCAAATCCCAGCAGTGCCTTCTTCTTATCCTTTATATTTAATTCACCACCAACATGCTTCTTTGAGACCCTTTAATTTAAATTTATTTAAACATAACACAACATATTTGTGTTGACTGAAATCAAATGATGAATCCTGGCTTTTAAGTCAATTGCAAAGATCCTCATTAAAAATACAAATTTTTCAAGTTTCAGTCTGTCACAACTCTTCTTGTTGTTCATTTCACAGGAGATCATGGGTTCAAATCCTAGCAGTGCCTGCTTAACAGGGAAATTGTCTCCTAAAAACTACAGAACAATGTCTCTTCAAATTCAACTTGAGCGAAATGCTTTCCAGTACCCTGAAGCTTTATAAGGAGCCTTTATTAAAGTACACAAGGAGAAACTCTCTAAACCTTCTTCTGGTTTCAATGCAGCGATCAGTATCATGTTGATTTTGGTAAATGACTTGCACAGCGAACCTTTGGACAGCATTTTAAACAAGAGCACATGGTGCTGTAGCTGGTGAAAGCGCCTGTCTTGTAAACAGGAGATCCTGGGTTCAAGTCCCAGCAGTGCCTGATGGTTGTGAGGTTACATCCATAGTAATTACAGTCATGTTACTGTCTTTGAAGTATTATTTCTCCATCTCATCCAGGGGTACTTACTTGGAGACCATTTTTCTTTCACATATTTTTGCCTCATTTTCAATTGAAGCAACAATATTGAATCACAATCAAGACAATAAACACAACTTTTTCATATCAGTTCATAAATCCCTTTGTCTCAGTGTGAATTCACCTTTAATATGAGAGAAGTTTTAACCAGAGGCGCTGTGGCTTAGTTGGTTAAAGCGCCTGTCTTGTAAACAGGAGATCCTGGGTTCAAATCCCAGCAGTGCCTACATCACAGAGAACTTGCCTCCTGGAAATTTCAGAACAGTTTAGCTTCAGATTCAAGTTCAATATGGGTACTTGACAATACACTGGAAGTTTATGAGTAGACTTCATGAAAGTACACAAGAAGAGACTCTCTTAATCTGCTTATTGGTCTCACTACAGCGATCAGTATCATGTGGATTTTGGTAAATGTCTTGCTCAACAAACCTTTGAACAGCATTTCAAAGTGTGATGTGCTGGTGCTTAGTGGTTAAATTGCCTCCCTTGTAAACAAGAGATCCTACGTTCAAATCCTAGCAGTACCTTATGCTTGTGGGTTTACTTTCATGGTGATTATCTTTCTATTACTTTATTTGAAGCATTATTTCTCCATCTTATCCCAGGGTACTTGCTTGATGACCATTTTTATTCAAAATATTTTTGCCTCATTTTCAACTGAAGCAACAATATTGGATCACAATCACGACAATAAACATAACTTTATCATATCAGTTCATAAATCTCTTCACCTCAGTGTGAATTCACCTTTGATATGAGAGAAGCCAGAGGTGCTGTGGCTTAGTTGGTTAAAGTGCCTGTCTAGTAAACAGGAGATCCTGGGTTCAAATCCCAGCAGTGCCTGATGGTTGTGAGGTAACATCCACAGCAATTACGTTCCTGTTACTTTCTTTGAAGCATTATTTCTCCATCTCATCCAGGGGTACTTACTTGGAGACCATTTTTCTTTCACATATTTTCCCCTAATTTTCAATTGAAGCAAAAATATTGAATCACAATCAAGACAATAAACATAACTTTATCATATCAGTTCATAAATCTCTTCACCTCAGTGTGAATTCACCTTTGATATGAGAGAAAATTCAACCAGAGGCGCTGTGGCTTAGTTGGTTAAAGTGCCTGTCTAGTAAACAGGAGATCCTGGGTTCAAATCCCAGCAGTGCCTTCTTGTTATCCTTGACATTTAATCCACCACCAAGAAGCTTCTTTGTGACCCTTTAATTTAAAATATTTAGCTCCATCTACACCCGAGCAACATATTTGTGTTGACTGAAATCAAATGATGAATCCTGGCTTTTAAGTCACTTGCACAGATCCACTGCAGTTACAGAGGCTTGAAAATCTTCCCACTACAGTCTTCACCAACAAGTCTTAAGACAACAGCTGTAGCACAGAGGTTAAAACATCTGCCTAGTGAACAAGAGGTCCTGGACTCAAATTGCAGCAGTGCCTAATTAACAGGGATATTATCTCCTAAAAGCTACAGAATAATGTGTCTTCAAATTCAACTTCAGCCAAATGAAACTTCATGAAAGGAGAGACTCTAAACCTTCTTATTTGTCTCAATGCAGTGATCAGTATCATGTTGGTTTTAGTGAATGACTTGCTCAACGAACCTTAAGACAGAGCTGGTTGTGCTGTGGCTTAGTGGTTAAAGCACCTGTCTTGTAAACAGAAGATTCAGGGTTCAAATCCCAGCAGTGCCTACATCACAAGGAAATTGTCTCCTAGAAACTGCAGACCAATGTCTCTTCAAATTCAACTTGAGCAAAATGCTTTCCAGTACCCTGAAGCTTTATAAGGATCCTACACAAGGAGAAACTCTCTAAACCTTCTTCTGGTATCAATGCAGCGATCAGTGCCTGATGGTTGTGAGATTACATCCACAGTAATTACGTTCTTGTTACTGTCTTTGAAGCATTATTTCTCCATCTTGCTTTGGGACAATTATTCTTTCACATATTTTTGCCTCATTTTCAATTGAAGCAAAAATATTGAATCACAATCAAGACAATAAACACAACTTTTTCATATCAGTTCATAAATCCCTTTGCCTCAGTGTGAATTCACCTATAATATGAGAGAAGTTTTAACCAGAGGCGCTGTGGCTTAGTTGGTTAAAGCGCCTGTCTAGTAAACAGGAGATCCTGGGTTCGAATCCCAGCAGTGCCTGCGTCACAGAGAACCTGCCTCCTGGAAATTACAGAATAGTTTCACTTCAAATTCAAGTTGGGTACTTTACAATACATTAAAACTTTATGAGTAGACTTCATGAAAGTACACAAGAAGAGACTCTCTTAACCCGCTTATTGGTCTCACTACAGCGATCAGTATCGTGTTGACTTTGGTAAAATGTCTTGCTCAACAAACTTTTGGACAGCATTTCAAAGTGTGATATGCTGTTGCTTAGTGGTTAAATTGTCTGTCTTGTAAACAAGAGTTTACAAGACAAGTTCATAAATCCCTTTGCCTCAGTGTGAATTCACCTATAATATGAGAGAAGATTTAACCAGAGGCGCTGTGGCTTAGTTGGTTAAAGTGCCTGTCTAGTAAACAGGAGATCCTGGGTTCAAATCCCAGCAGTGCCTTCTTGTTATCCTTTACATTTAATCCACCACCAACATGCTTCTCTGTGACCCTTTAATTTAAAATTTTCAGCTCCATCTACACCCGAACAACATAATTGTGTCGACTGAAATCAAATGATGAATCCTGGCTTTTAAGTCAATTGCAAAGATCCTCATTAAAAATACAAATTTTTCAAGTTTCAGTCTGTCACAACTCTTCTTGTTGTTCATTTCATAGGAGATCATGGGTTCAAATCCTAGCAGTGCCTGCTTAACAGGGAAATTGTCTCCTAAAAACTACAGAACAATGTCTCTTCAAATTCAACTTGAGCGAAATGCTTTCCAGTACCCTGAAGCTTTATAAGGAGCCTTTATTAAAGTACACAAGGAGAAACTCTCTAAACCTTCTTCTGGTTTCAATGCAGCGATCAGTATCATGTTGATTTTGGTAAATGACTTGCACAGCGAACCTTTGGACAGCATTTTCAAGAAGAGCACATGGTGCTGTAGCTTAGTGGTGAAAGCGCCTGTCTTGTAAACAGGCAATCCTGGGTTCAAATCCCAGCAGTGCCTGATGGTTGTGAGGTTACATCCATAGTCATGTTACTGTCTTTGAAGTATTATTTCTCCATCTTATCCAGGGGTACTTACTTGGAGACCATTTTTCTTTCACATATTTTTGCCTCATTTTCAATTGAAGCAAAAATATTGAATCACAATCAAGACAATAAACATAACTTTTTCATATCAGTTCATAAATCCCTTTGCCTCAGTGTGAATTCACCTATAATATGAGAGAAGCTTTAACCAGAGGTGCTGTGGCTTAGTTGGTTAAAGTGCCTGTCTAGTAAACAGGAGATCCTGGGTTCAAATCCCAGCAGTGCCTGATGGTTGTGAGGTAGCATCCACAGCAATTACATTCCTGTTACTGTCTTTGAAGCATTATTTCTCCATCTTATCCAGGGGTACTTACTTGGAGACCATTTTTCTTTCACATATTTTTCCCTCATTTTCAATTGAAGCAAAAATATTGAATCACAATCAAGACAATAAACATAACTTTTTCATATCAGTTCATAAATCCCTTTGCCTCAGTGTGAATTCACCTATAATATGAGAGAAGTTTTAACCAGAGGCGCTGTGGCTTAGTTGGTTAAAGCGCCTGTCTTGTAAACAGGAGATCCTGGGTTCAAATCCCAGCAGTGCCTGTGTCACAGGGAACCTGCCTCCTGGAAATTACAGAATAGTTTCACTTCAAATTCAAGGTGGGTACTTTACAATACACTAAAACTTTATGAGTAGACTTCATGAAAGTACACAAGAAGAGACTCTCTTAATCTGCTTATTGGTCTCACTACAGCGATCAGTATCATGTTGATTTTGGTAAATGACTTGCACAGCGAACCTTTGGACAGCATTTTAAACAAGAGCACATGGTGCTGTAGCTGGTGAAAGCGCCTGTCTTGTAAACAGGAGATCCTGGGTTCAAGTCCCAGCAGTGCCTGATGGTTGTGAGGTTACATCCATAGTAATTACAGTCATGTTACTGTCTTTGAAGTATTATTTCTCCATCTCATCCAGGGGTACTTACTTGGAGACCATTATTCTTTCACATATATTTCCCTCATTTTCAATTGAAGCAACAATATTGAATCACAATCAAGACAATAAACATAACTTTTTCATATCAGTTCATAAATCCCTTTGCCTCAGGGTGAATTCACCTATAATATGAGAAAAGTTTTAACCAGTGGCACTGTGGCTTAGTTGGTTAAAGCGCCTGTCTTGTAAACAGGAGATCCTGGGATCAAATCCCAGCACTGCCTGATGATTGTGAGGTAGCATCCACAGCAATTACGTTCCTGTTACTGTCTTTGAAGCATTATTTCTCCATCTCATCCAGGGGTACTTACTTGGAGACCATTTTTCTTTCACATATTTTCCCCTAATTTTCAATTGAAGCAAAAATATTGAATCACAATCAAGACAATAAACATAACTTTATCATATCAGTTCATAAATCTCTTCACCTCAGTGTGAATTCACCTTTGATATGAGAGACGATTCAACCAGAGGCGCTGTGGCTTAGTTGGTTAAAGTGCCTGTCTAGTAAACAGGAGATCCTGGGTTCAAATCCCAGCAGTGCCTTCTTGTTATCCTTGACATTTAATCCACCACCAACATGCCTCTCTGTGACCCTTTAATTTAAAACCTTCTTCTGGTTTCAATGCAGCGATCAGTATCATTTTGATTTTGGTAAATGACTTGCACAACGAACCTTTGGACAGCATTTTCCAGAAGAGCATGTGGTGCTGTAGCTTAGTGGTGAAAGCGCCTGTCTTGTAAACAGGAGATTCTGGGTTCAAGTCCCAGCAGTGCCTGATGGTTGTGAGGGTACATCCATAGTAATTATGTTCATGTTACTGTCTTCAAAGTATTATTTCTCCATCTTATCCAGGGGTACTTACTTGGAGACCATTTTTCTTTCACATATTTTTCCCTCATTTTCAATTGAAGCAAAAATATTGAATCACAATCAAGACAATAAACATAACTTTTTCATATCAGTTCATAAATCCCTTTGCCTCAGTGTGAATTCACCTATAATATGAGAGAAGCTTTAACCAGAGGTGCTGTGGCTTAGTTGGTTAAAGTGCCTGTCTAGTAAACAGGAGATCCTGGGTTCAAATCCCAGCAGTGCCTGATGGTTGTGAGGTAGCATCCACAGCAATTACATTCCTGTTACTGTCTTTGAAGCATTATTTCTCCATCTTATCCAGGGGTACTTACTTTGGGACCATTATTCTTTCACATATTTTTCCCTCATTTTCAATTGAAGCAAAAATATTGAATCACAATCAAGACAATAAACATAACTTTATCATATCAGTTCATAAATCTCTTCACCTCAGTGTGAATTCACCTTTGATATGAGAGACGATTCAACCAGAGGCGCTGTGGCTTAGTTGGTTAAAGTGCCTGTCTAGTAAACAGGAGATCCTGGGTTCAAATCCCAGCAGTGCCTTCTTGTTATCCTTGACATTTAATCCACCACCAACATGCCTCTCTGTGACCCTTTAATTTAAAACCTTCTTCTGGTTTCAATGCAGCGATCAGTATCATTTTGATTTTGGTAAATGACTTGCACAACGAACCTTTGGACTGCATTTTCCAGAAGAGCATGTGGTGCTGTAGCTTAGTGGTGAAAGCGCCTGTCTTGTAAACAGGAGATTCTGGGTTCAAGTCCCAGCAGTGCCTGATGGTTGTGAGGGTACATCCATAGTAATTATGTTCATGTTACTGTCTTCAAAGTATTATTTCTCCATCTTATCCAGGGGTACTTACTTGGAGACCATTTTTCTTTCACATATTTTTCCCTCATTTTCAATTGAAGCAAAAATATTGAATCACAATCAAGACAATAAACATAACTTTTTCATATCAGTTCATAAATCCCTTTGCCTCAGTGTGAATTCACCTATAATATGAGAGAAGCTTTAACCAGAGGTGCTGTGGCTTAGTTGGTTAAAGTGCCTGTCTAGTAAACAGGAGATCCTGGGTTCAAATCCCAGCAGTGCCTGATGGTTGTGAGGTAGCATCCACAGCAATTACATTCCTGTTACTGTCTTTGAAGCATTATTTCTCCATCTTATCCAGGGGTACTTACTTTGGGACCATTATTCTTTCACATATTTTTCCCTCATTTTCAATTGAAGCAAAAATATTGAATCACAATCAAGACAATAAACATAACTTTTTCATATCAGTTCATAAATCCCTTTGCCTCAGTGTGAATTCACCTATAATATGAGAGAAGTTTTAACCAGAGGCGCTGTGGCTTAGTTGGTTAAAGCGCCTGTCTTGTAAACAGGAGATCCTGGGTTCAAATCCCAGCAGTGCCTGTGTCACAGGGAACCTGCCTCCTGGAAATTACAGAATAGTTTCACTTCAAATTCAAGGTGGGTACTTTACAATACACTAAAACTTTATGAGTAGACTTCATGAAAGTACACAAGAAGAGACTCTCTTAATCTGCTTATTGGTCTCACTACAGCGATCAGTATCATGTTGATTTTGGTAAATGACTTGCACAGCGAACCTTTGGACAGCATTTTAAACAAGAGCACATGGTGCTGTAGCTGGTGAAAGCGCCTGTCTTGTAAACAGGAGATCCTGGGTTCAAGTCCCAGCAGTGCCTGATGGTTGTGAGGTTACATCCATAGTAATTACAGTCATGTTACTGTCTTTGAAGTATTATTTCTCCATCTCATCCAGGGGTACTTACTTGGAGACCATTATTCTTTCACATATATTTCCCTCATTTTCAATTGAAGCAACAATATTGAATCACAATCAAGACAATAAACATAACTTTTTCATATCAGTTCATAAATCCCTTTGCCTCAGGGTGAATTCACCTATAATATGAGAAAGGTTTTAACCAGTGGCGCTGTGGCTTAGTTGGTTAAAGCGCCTGTCTTGTAAACAGGAGATCCTGGGATCAAATCCCAGCACTGCCTGATGATTGTGAGGTAGCATCCACAGCAATTACGTTCCTGTTACTGTCTTTGAAGCATTATTTCTCCATCTCATCCAGGGGTACTTACTTGGAGACCATTTTTCTTTCACATATTTTCCCCTAATTTTCAATTGAAGCAAAAATATTGAATCACAATCAAGACAATAAACATAACTTTATCATATCAGTTCATAAATCTCTTCACCTCAGTGTGAATTCACCTTTGATATGAGAGAAGATTCAACCAGAGGCGCTGTGGCTTAGTTGGTTAAAGTGCCTGTCTAGTAAACAGGAGATCCTGGGTTCAAATCCCAGCAGTGCCTTCTTGTTATCCTTGACATTTAATCCACCACCAACATGCCTCTCTGTGACCCTTTAATTTAAAACCTTCTTCTGGTTTCAATGCAGCGATCAGTATCATGTTGATTTTGGTAAATGACTTGCACAACGAACCTTTGGACAGCATTTTCCAGAAGAGCATGTGGTGCTGTAGCTTAGTGGTGAAAGCGCCTGTCTTGTAAACAGGAGATCCTGGGTTCAAGTCCCAGCAGTGCCTGATGGTTGTGAGTGTACATCCATAGTAATTATGTTCATGTTACTGTCTTCAAAGTATTATTTCTCCATCTTATCCAGGGGTACTTACTTGGAGACCATTTTTCTTTCACATATTTTTCCCTCATTTTCAATTGAAGCAAAAATATTGAATCACAATCAAGACAATAAACATAACTTTTTCATATCAGTTCATAAATCCCTTTGCCTCAGTGTGAATTCACATATAATATGAGAGAAGCTTTAACCGGAGGCGCTGTGGCTTAGTTGGTTAAAGCGCCTGTCTAGTAAACAGGAGATCCTGGGTTCGAATCCCAGCAGTGCCTGCATCACAGAGAACTTGTCTCCTCGAAATTACAGAACAGTTTCACTTCAAATTCAAGTTATAATATATGGGTACTTTCCAATACCCTGAAACTTTATGAGTAGACTTCATGAAAGTACACAAGAAGAAAAGGAGAGACTCTCTTAACCCTCTTATTGGTCTCACTACAGCGATCAGTATCATGTTGATTTTGGTAAATGTCTTGCTCAACAAACCTTTGGACAGCATTTCAAAGTGTGATATTGGCATTAAAGGAACTGCATTAAGCTGGTTTAAGTCCTATTTATCAGACCGATTTAAGTTTGTACATGTTAATGATGAATCCTCCGTGAAGGCAAAAGTTAGACATGGAGTTCCACAAGGTTCTGTACTTGGACCAATTCTATTCACCTTGTATATGCTTCTTTTAGGTAATATTATTAGGAAACACTCCATAAATTTTCATTGTTATGCAGATGATACCCAATTATATTTATCAATGAAGCCAGATGAAACCAATCAGTTAAACAAACTTCAAGCATGCCTTAAGGACATAAAGACCTGGATGACCTGCAATTTTCTACTACTAAATTAAAATAAAACTGAAGTTATTGTGCTTGACCCTAAACACCTTAGAAACATATTATCTAATGATATAACTACTCTGGATGGCATTACCGTGGCCTCCAACACCACCGTAAGGAATCTGGGATTTATCTTTGATCAGGATATGTCCTTTAACTCCCACATAAATCAAATCTCAAGGACTGCCTTTTTTCACTTGCATAATATCGCAAAAATCAGGCACATCCTGTCCCTAAAAGATGCAGAAAAACTAGTTCACGCATTTGTTACTTCTAGGCTGGATTATTGCAATTCCTTATTATCAGGCTGCCCTAACAAGTCTCTAAAGACTCTCTAGCTGGTCCAGAATGCAGCTGCACGTGTATTGACTAGAACTAGAAAAAGAGATCACATTTCTCCCATTTCAGCTTCGCTACATCGGCTTCCTGTAAAATCTAGAATAGAATTTAAAATCCTTCTCCTAACTTACAAAGCCCTTAATGGTCAGGCACCATCATATCTTGAAGAGCTCATAATACCCACTAGAACACTGCGCTCCCAGAATGCAGGCCTACTGGTGGTTCCTACAGTCTTTAAAAGTAGAATGGGAGGCAGAGCCTTCAGCTATCAGGCTCCTCTTCTATGGAACCATCTACCAGATTCGGTCTGGGGTGCAGACACCCTCTCTATGTTTAAAAATAGGCTTAAAACTTTCCTTTTTGATAAAGCTTATAGTTAGGGCCGACCAGGCTCGCCTTGGATCAGCCCTTAGTTATGCTGCTATAGGCCTAGACTGCTGGGGGACTTCCCATGATGCACTGAGCTACTACTCCTCTCTCTCTCCTCCTCTTCTCCATCTGTATGCATTCATGTAACATCAATGCATGTCACTAACTTTGCTTCTTCCCCAGAGTTTTTTTTGTGCTTTCTCATCTCACAGGAAACCCTGGATTCTGGGCTGAGCCTTCGCGGTCCTTCACAGTCCTGTTGGCATCCTTCTCTGGGTGATATGTCATTGTCATTATTGTTATGATTGTTGTTATTCTGTCCCCCCCCCCCCTTCCCTCTTTCTTTCTCTCTCTCAACCCAACCGGTCAAGGCAGATGGCCGCCCACCAAGAGCTGGGTTCTGCTTGAGGTTTCTACCCGTTAAAGGGGAGTTTTTCCTTACCGCTGTCGCCAAGTGCTCACTCATGGGGGAATTGTTGGATCTCTGTAAATTAAAGAGTACGGTCTTGACCTGCTCTATGTGAAAAGTGCCTTGAGATGACTTTTGTTGTGATATGGCGCTATATAAATAAAAATTGATTGATTGATTGATTGATTGATTGATTGATATGCTGTTGCTTAGTGGTTAAATTGCCTGTCTTGTAAACAAGAGATCCTATGTTCAAATCCTAGCAGTACTTTATGCTTGTGGGCTTACTTTCATGGTGATTATCTTTCTATTACTTTCTTTGAAGCATTATTTCTCCATCTTATCTCAGGGTACTTGCTTGATGACCACTTTTATTCAAAATATTTTTGCCTTATTTTCAACTGAAGCAATGATATGAATCACAATCAAGACAATAAACATAACTTTATCATATCAGTTCATAAATCTATTCACCTCAGGGTGATTTCACCTTTAATATGAGTGAAGCTTTAACCAGAGGCGCTGTGGCTTAGTTGGTTAAAGTGCCTGTCTAGTAAACAGGAGATCCTGGGTTCAAATCCCAGCAGTGCCTTCTTGTTTTCGTTTATATTTAATCCACCACCAACATGCTTCTTTGTGACCCTTTAATTTAAATTTATTTAGCTTCATCTACACCTGAACAACATATTTGTGTTGACTGAAATCAAATGATGAATCCTGGCTTTTAAGTCAATTGCAAAGATCCTCATTAAAAATACAAATTTTTCAAGTTTCAGTCTGTCACAACTCTTCTTGTTGTTCATTTCACCTCAGCTGCAGTTACAGAGGCTAAAAAATATTCCCACCACAGTCTTCACCAACAAGTCTTAAGACACCAGCTGCAGGTGGGAAGGGTGGTGCTGTAGCTTAGAGGTTAAAACATCTGCCTAGTGAACAAGAGTTCCTGGACTCAAATTGCAGCAGTGCCTGATTAACAGGGATATTATCTCCTAAAAACTACAGAATAATGTGTCTTCAAATTCAACTAAAGCAAAGTACTTTCCAGTACCCTAAAACTTCACAAAAGGAGAGACACTAAACCTTCTTCTTTGTCTCAATGCAGTGATCAGTATCATGGTAGTTTTGGTGAATGACTTGCTCAACGAAACTTAGGACAGCATTCAGCTGGTGGTGCTGTGGCTTAGTGGTTAAAGCGCTTGTCTTGTAAACAGAAGCTCCTGGGTTTAAATCCTAGCAGTGCCTGCATCACAGGGAAACTGTCTTCTAGAAACTACAGACCAATGTCTCTTCTAACTCAACTTGAGCAAAATGCTTTCCAGTACCCTGAAGCTTTATAAGGATCCTTTATGAAAGTACACAAGGAGAAACTCTCTAAACTTTCTTCTGGTATCAATGCAGCGATCACTATCATGTTGATTTTGGTAAATGACTTGCACAGCGAACCTTTGGACAGCATTTTAAAGAGGAAGACATGGTGCTGTAGCTTAGTGGTTAAAGTGCCTGTCTTGTAAAAAGGAGATCCTGGGTTCCAGTCTCAGCAGTGTCTGATGGTTGTGAAGTTAGATTTAGTTTTTATTCAGATTATTTTTGCCTCATTTTCAACTGAAGCAATGATATGAATCACAATCAAGACAAGAAACATAACTTGATCATATTAATTCATAAATCGCTTCACCTCAGTGTGAATTCACCTTTAATATGAGAGAAGGTTTAACCAGAGGCGCTGTGGCTTAGTTGGTTAAAGTGCCTGTCTAGTAAACAGGAGATCCTGGGTTCAAATCCCAGCAGTGCCTTCTTATTATCCTTTATGTTTAATTAAAATTAAGGAGAAACTCCATACACCTTCTTCTGGTATCAATGCAGTGATAACTATCATGTTTGTTTTGGTGAATGTCTTGCTCAACAAACCTTTGGACAGCATTTTACACTAGAGCAAATGGTGCTGTAGCTTAGTGGTTAAAGTGCCTGTCTTGTAAACAGGAGATCCTGGGTTCAAATCCCAGCAGTGCCTTCTTGTTATCCTTTATATTTAATTCACCACCAACATGCTTCTTTGAGACCCTTTAATTTAAATTTATTTAGCTCCATCTACACCCGAACAACATATTTGTGTTGACTGAAATCAAATGATGAATCCTGGCTTTTAAGTCAATTGCAAAGATCCTCATTAAAAATACAAATTTTTCAAGTTTCAGTCTGTCACAACTCTTCGTGTTGTTCATTTCACAGGAGATCATGGGTTCAAATCCTAGCAGTGCCTGCTTAACAGGGAAATTGTCTCCTAGAAACTACAGAACAATGTCTCTTCTAATTCAACTTGAGCGAAATGCTTTCCAGTACCCTGAAGCTTTATAAGGAGCCTTTATTAAAGTACACAAGGAGAATCTCTCTAAACCTTCTTCTGGTATCAATGCAGTGATCAGTATCATGTTGATTTTGGTAAATGACTTGCACAGCGAACCTTTGGACAGCATTTTAAACAAGAGCACATGGTGCTGTGGCTGGTGAAAGCGCCTGTCTTGTAAACAGGCGATCCTGGGTTCAAGTCCCAGCAGTGCCTGATGGTTGTGAGGTTACATCCATAGTAATTACAGTCATGTTACTGTCTTTGAAGTATTATTTCTCCATCTTATCCAGGGGTACTTACTTGGAGACCATTTTTCTTTCAAATATTTTTCCCTCATTTTCAATTGAAGCAACAATATTGGATCACAATCAAGACAATAAACATAACTTGATCATATCAATTCATAAATCACTTCACCTCAGTGTGAATTCACCTATAATATGAGAGAGGGTTTAAGCAGAGGCGCTGTGGCTTAGTTGGTTAAAGCGCCTGTCTTGTAAACAGGAGATCCTGGGTTCAAATCCCAGTAGTGCCTGCATTACAAAGAACTTGTTTCCTTGAAGTTACAGAACAGTGTCTCTACAAATTCAACTTCAATATGGGTACTTTACAATACCCTGCAACTTCATGAAAATACACAAGAAGAGACTCTTTTAACCCGCTTATTGGTCTCACTACAGCGATCAGTATCATGTTGACTTTGTTAAATGTCTTGCTCAACAAACCTTTGGACAGCATTTCAAGGTGTGATATGTTGTTGCTTAGTGGTTAAATTGCCTGTCTTGTAAACAAGAGATCCTACGTTCAAATCCCAGCAGTACCTTATGCTTGTGGGCTTACTTTCATGGTGATTATCTTTCTATTACTTTCTTTGAAGCATTATTTCTCCATCTTATCCCAGGGTACTTGCTTGATGACCATTTTTATTCAGATTATTTTTGCCTCATTTTCAACTGAAGCAATGATATGAATCACAATCAAGACAATAAACATAACTTTATCATATCAGTTCATAAATCGCTTCGCCTCAGTGTGAATTCACCTTTAATATGAGAGAAGGTTTAACCAGAGGCGCTGTGGCTTAGTTGGTTAAAGTGCCTGTCTAGAAAACAGGAGATCCTGGGTTCAAATCCCAGCAGTGCCTTCTTATTATCCTTTATGTTTAATTAAAATTAAGGAGAAACTCCATACACCTTCTTCTGGTATCAATGCAGTGATAACTATCATGTTTGTTTTGGTGAATGTCTTGCTCAACGAACCTTTGGACAGCATTTTACACTAGAGCAAATGGTGCTGTAGCTTAGTGGTTAAAGTGCCTGTCTTGTAAACAGGAGATTCTAGGTTCAAATCCCAGCAGTCCCTGATAGTTATGATGTTATTTACACAGTTATAACATTCCTGTTACTGTCTTTGAAGCATTGTTTCTCTATCTTATCCAGGGGTACTTGCTTGGGGACCATTTATCATTCAAATATTTTTCCCTCATTTTCAATTGAAGCAACAATATTGAATCACAATCAAGACAATAAACATAACTTTATCATATTAATTCATAAATCGCTTCACCTCAGTGTGAATTCACCTTTAATATGAGAGAAGATTTAACCCGAGGTGCTGTGGCTTAGTTGGTTAAAGCGCCTGTCTAGTAAACAGGAAATCCTGGGTTCAAATCCCAGCAGTGCCTGCATCACAGGAAGCTTGCCTCCTGGAAATTACAGGACAGTTTCACTTCAAATTCAAGTTCAATGTGGGTTCTTTACAATAGGAGGTTTATGAGTACACTTCATGAAAGTACACAAGAAGAGACTCTTTTAACCCGCTTATTGGTCTCACTACAGTGATCAGTATCATGTTGATTTTGGTAAATGTCTTGCTCAACAAACCTTTGACCAGCATTTCAAAGCAGAGAGTGATATGCTGTAGCTAAAGTGCCTGTCTTGTAAACAGGAGATCTTGGGTTCTAATCCTAGCAGTACTTCATGCTTGTGGGCTTACTTTCATGGTGACCACCTTTCTATTACTTTCTTTGAAGCATTATTTCTCCATCTTATCCCAGGGTACTTGCTTGATTCAAAATATTTTTGCCTTATTTTCGACTGAAGCAATGATATGAATCACAATCAAGACAATAAACCTAACTTTATCATATCAGTTCATAAATCTCTTCACTTCAGTGCATCTGAGCCTTTAATATGAGAGATGATGTTACAAGAGGTGCTGTGGCTTAGTTGGTTAAAGCGCTTGTCTAGTAAACAGGAGATCCTGGGTTCAAATCCCAGCAGTACCTGATGGTTGTGAGGTTACTTCCACAGTAATTACCTTCATGTTACTATCTATAAAGCATCTTATCCAGGGGTATTTGCTTGGTGACCATTTGTCTTTAAAATATTTTTTCCTCATTTTCAACCAAAGCAACAATATGAATCTCAATCAAGACAATAAACATAACTTTATCATATCAGTTCATAAATCTCTTCACCTCAGTGTGATTTCACCATTAATATGAGAGAAGGTTTAACCAGAGGCGCTGTGGCTTAGTTGGTTAAAGTGCCTGTCTAGTAAACAGGAGATCCTGGGTTCAAATCCCAGCAGTGCCTGCATGAGGCTGTTCATTGCTAATTTTTCATTACAGTACCAGGCAATTTGGTTTGACTTGAAGAAAACCAGCAGTTTGGAACAAGTGAGAGCAAATGTTGCATGAGAACTTAAACGTTTCTATTGCTGCAACAAGTAGCTGATTAATTGATCGGCAAAAAAATAATCAGTAAGCATTTTGATAATCAGTCAATCATTTTAAGTCCAAACATTCTCTTGTTTCAGCTTCTGAAATGTGAGAGTGTGCTGCTTTTCCTCCTCTTAACAGTACAGTAAATTGAATGTTTTAGACTTTTGGACTGTTCCTACAAAACAAGACATCATACAATTCATTGATCATGAGAAGAATTATTAGTTGTAGCCCTATTTCAGGATATGACTGTAGCTTTAGTAAGAAAGAAACTGTAAACATTTTTACATAACCCCTATGTAATACCCATCAATAACCTAAAATGGCACAGCCCTAGTAAAATATGAAGCCAGACAAAGTTTACAAAGGCAAATATGTACTGTTACAACATGATATATTTGCAGCTTCTCACCTGTCTCACAGATGTCAACTGTCAAAACAGTGAATGAATGAGAAGAAGCAGAGAAGCAGCAGAGAAAACCTGTTGCTACGTGTTCAGTGAATCAACCAGCAGTAGCTTAGCTTTACTTATTCTGCTTGTTGGCTGCAACAGTTCATGATTCTGTAATTCCACATTATATTATTTATATGCCAAACAAGCTCAGTAGCTTACGTGGTGCTGTGTAAGCTTATGTCAAACACCTCGCAACCCGCCTTCAACACCACTTAGTAGCTGCAAAAAAAGACTCCAAAAAAACCAACTATGGCTGCAATGAATGTTGACTGCAGGAGCAAAATGTGCAAATATTTTTAAAAGTGATAAGTGAAATGAAAATATTCCAATTCTCAGTGGACTGTTTTGAAAATTGCATGTTTAATGCACAAAACTGCATGGTGGTTCATGTTACATCGCCACAAAAAATATAAATATTAGCATGAAAAACTGATTACTGAACAAATAATCCTACTACAATACTCACAAAGAAGGAAAGCAAGTGTACAACTCAGAAACAACACAGTAAGCAGTTATGTCCTAGCTCTTAATACACAGCACAACAATATCTAACCAGCAACAAGAGAGGTGGTAAAAAGCACTTACAAGAGTCCGATCCTCAGAGTGCTTAGCCCAGACTGACACACAACTGAAACTGGCTTAAGGTGGATTCAGCATAAGTGGGACACTTTTTGGTAAATGCACCAGGGCACTATAGTAATAGATATTCACTTGCAGCAGTCGTGCTTTCGTGAAAGGGTATGACCCTTTTTAACATACTGATGTCAAGTTTTGAAGGGAACTGATAATTATTTAAAAGTTATAGTCTCTCAAACTCAACAAGAACCCCTTGTCCGCTTGTCTGCTAAAGTGGAACATTGGTCTACAATCCCTTTTAAAAGCAAGACGATGTATTAACTCTTTTAGAAAAATCCATTCATTCTATGCCCTTGCTATGGCTGCTTTCATTCTTTCTTCAGTCCACTGGTTTATTTGAACTCCTTTTCTGCCCTGCTTCACTTGTTCTCTTTCTTTCACTTTCTGATTAGTTTTGTGTTAATTAAATTTTCCTGCCTTATTTTCTCTTCTTGTTATTTAACATTTCTGTCTCTTGTCACCTTTTCATGAATGAATGGGTGTGGGAGCCTTTTTTCTGTAAAGGTGACGTATGGATTTAACTAGAGTCCACTGAGCCCAATATGTTCTAGTAGGCTAAATAAATAGAAAAAAGTTATAACGACATCTATTTTTAAAACAATCATGATTAAAAATGCTGATATTCTTGATCTGACTTGAAGTAGCAACCTCTGCTTTACGGTACAACAGCTTTAAAATCCTGAGCCATTGTAACTGTCTCATCAAACTTTCAAACATTATTGAACTAATATACGTATTATTGCAGGAATACTGCATGAAATACGATTGCTGCAATGACTGTTCATTAACAAGTTGCGTTGTGGCAAGAATTCAAGATAAAAAAAACAACTTGTTGCTTCGATCCAGTCAAATAATAAAGTATGGCAAGGCTTAAATGTCCCACTTTTGCTGATGTCCAACTTTTGCTGAAGCAGAGCAGGCAATACTCAACAAAACTTGCAAAACAAAACAGGGAGGTGAGTGCTAACGACTCAGAAACACATCTCCTCTCTTTACTGTTTTTACAGTAAAGACCACAAGCTGCTCTGCTCGCCACACTCTAGCTGAGATGTTACGGTTAAAACAGTTAATACAGCTCAAAACTATTCAGCCATGTAACCACTAATACCTGATCAATGCAGTGCATTTCCTTTCACCTGAGATAGTTTTCTTTTTACCTTTGCATTCACTTGACAAAGGCCTTGAGGGAGCCTGTGGAAAAGGAGGTAGAGTCTCTTTCACCTTGACTGCTGCTCACTGGCCTTCTCATCTCTGATCTCTTTTCCCTTGTAGCCCACGAGGGAGGGAGAGGTCATAGGTGGTGTTCTGCCTCAGAGCGCTCGCTTAAACTTCATTATGCAGATTTTCCTCCATTTTGAGATTTTATATTCCCATCCATCCAGCTCCCCGCTGAGACTGGAGCTGAATCATTAAAGGTTGGCAAAGAGCGGTCATGTCAGAGCAATCAGTGTGTCAATAAATCTCTGGAGACTTATTCCCGGGGACCATTTATCACACACACACGCGCATACTGTGCACTCTAATCACTGACATTAGAATTATTAGCAAATTTAATGTAAACCAACACATTAATATTGACATTACAGGCAGCTTATTCCATAGAAGCAAACCTTTTACTGCGCTAAATACCTAAATACAAATCAGCAATAAAAGCTACTTGCCTGTTTAGCTGCAGAGGGATTCAGTAGTTTGGTGAATTGTCATTTTCAGCTGAGATTTCCTTCAGGGACACGAGAGTGTGAGATGAATGCTGAAAGCATCTCATGTTTGATCGTTTGACAGCTCTGAAAATAATTCAACCACTGACCATAATGTGCATTTCACATTTAATGGCTCATTGCACAATGAATATATGAATATGTAACCATTAGTGCAACATCATATAATAATTTACATGCTTTTTAACAGTTGGAACTCAGTATAATTGTATTGTGATATAACTGTTCTTTATTCTGAGTGGGCTGGTAGGAAGAAGTGGGAGGGATGTGTGAACAGAAAAGGCCTTTAGTTTATTTTAATTATGTCTTTACAATCGGTAACATTACAGTCGTGTCACCCAGGAGCTTTAACATTTAGGCAATTTGAAGGGTATTGAAAAACCATTAGTAACACTTGCACCGCTGACAGTGTGAACCGAGCTTATTTATATGCAATATGGAATATCTACACATATCTTCACATTTCAGCTTTTTTGTCGAGGGGGAGTGGGTGGAGAGGATAGATGACGGGAGGAAAGGAGAACAGAGGAGAGCAGAGGGGAATAAAAAAAGGTTTGAGGATGAGAGACGGGACGGGATCATCATCATCATTAAGGTGACACAATAGGCCTCATGCAAGAACCACTTATACCAACAGATTTGTTACATGTACAAGTGATGTATGAGAACTTTGCATTCGTCAATTTTCTTCAAACTTATTCCGTATACGAACAATAATCTGCCATTCTCCACAGGGGAGGAGAAAAAGTTTGAGTTAAGCTTTAATCTGAATAAACTTGGAGTTTAGATATATTATTGAAATCGAGAACAGCAAATGAAATAAAATAAATGTAATGCAAAATTGACGTCCCTTTCATTACTTTGCTTGGTTTTTAATGGTTTAACAACTTTAAAAAATCTCTTTTTAAAAATTTTATCAGTGTATTATGGACACAAAAACTTACAGTTCAGTAGTTGCCAGCGAAACTCTTTCACTCCAACAGCTGCCTTTAGCATCTTTATGCAGGTAACTCTGATCATTACTTCATTTATTTTTCATCTGCTGATTTTTGACAACAGGAGTTGAAGCTTTGCGGTGTGAAAATCTTCTTTTTCAACAAGTGAAGCGGAACAGGCAGCCTTACATAACAATTTGGTGGCACTGATAATGCCAATGATAAAAACTCAAAACTCATATTTCTAGTGAGCAGAGAGAAAATCTTCATTTTGAGCAGATGAAGTAGAAAATTGTCTTCTGGTGTCGAACTCTGCATATACATCATTCTGCACAGTTCTCAAAGAAAGAAACACAGTTAAATCAGGAGAGACAAGTGAATGGAGAAAAGATGATGTTTATTATACAGATAGAAATGATAGTAAAAAGTCTTTGGACTCTATGAGGACATCATCCCTGAGCTGCCGCGAGATAGATCCCCCCATGGAGTCCAGACACTGGTGGTAGTGCTGGTGGTGGTGGCTGATGACTTCGAATGAGACTATTAGGCGATGAAGTGATGGGACTGATGATCCTGCGGAGACTGGGCGGAGATGGGGAGGTGGAGGGGCGTGCATCACAGCTGCATGCCAGACGAAAGCAGAGAGAGAGAGAGATACTCCTGGCATGCAAAAGACAGTCTTCCTGACTGAACTTTCACTAAGCTCCATAGAGTGGAGTTGAGTGCAGGGGGACTTTAAGATTTAGTTTGGTTTAGGCACAAAAACAACTTAGGATTTGGGAAACATTGAGGTTTGGGTTAAAAAATACTACATTTGGAGAAGTTGACTGCCGTCATGGTTAAAAGTGGTTAAGAGATCAGCATTGGCTGTGGGTAGGAAAAAGGAAAATAACATAATATCTAAAAACTTATGTTTTGCAGTCAGACATTTTTTGGCCCATCCATCAACCCCGACCTCCGCCCTCTGTGAACTTACAGTATGCCACTCTCTAATAACATCATGTGATTTTGCATAACCACTACAGCCACTAGTAGGCTTTGTCACTTTAACATAAACTCATGTCGTTTTGGGGATTTTCTGAGTTAATTAATGCTCTAGTTTTTCTTTGGAGAACAGTCTCGAGGCCCGATGTGTTTTATACAGCAGGAACATTCTCTTTCCTCTGCTGCCTCTATTTTCAGCCTCTATGTTTAGATTTAATGCAGGCAGGATCTCTGGCATGCTGCCTTTACACAGAGCCATCACTCGCTCTCTCCCGAGTCCCCCTCCAGGGTCTACCTTGCTGTGAAACTGAAATCCCAAATGTTTAACTAACAAAGTGGTCAGCTTCAACTGTGGATTTAATATCAACCTTGACAAGCCTTATTTCCCCTGGGAATCCCTGACTTATAAAATTCCTGTTTAATATGTGGAACTAACCACACTTCTTACATGAGTAGAGGTTGCTCAGATCGGTTTTAATTTTGTCTCTGCATGTACCATAATCTCCTTGTAGGAGACGCTTGGTTAAATTGGGTAAGATCATCTAATGTGCTTACATGCATTTGCAGCAAAAACACAATTTCCCATTTTCTCCACTGGCACAGACATGCTTGGGAGACTGCAGTGCTGATTTGATTCTCCCTCTAATCACAGATGTGAACGTCAATATCCAGGAACCATTTAGCAGATGGTGCGGCATTATCCGTGATTTGCTTCAGAAACAAGAATCTGGTGTTTTCAAACCAATATGCTGTGTGATCTCATGCTCAGTGATCTTTTGAGCATGAAGAGTCTGTGCAGTTGGCGGGATGAGATGTGCAATATTGTCTAACTGTGTCACTGTTCTGCTTTCTAATTCATGTATAATAGTGTTAAACATTGCGGTCTATCTTCGTGGTCTGCGTGTTACTTCATATTTCATGGTGTACAGTGCTGTTGTGTAATGGTTTCTCACCCACTGCCACTGGCCTGAATCACATTTTCTGTCCCCGGATCTCCGTCTTCCATTTGCTATAAAACTAATGATGAGATAGAAAACAAAGCTTTTTTTTTTTAGTTAAACCTGCATCAACTGAGTTTTTGCCATTTAGGAGCAGAGGAAACAAGTCGTGAACACAACATTGACGAGGCATCGCCTTTTGAGTTTATATGTTGAACTTGTTAGCAAACAGTTGCTTATTTACATACCCAGCAGTTATGGAGCAACATTATCATTCATTTGGAGTCCAATATTTACTCTCTTTTAGCTTGTTTTTTTGCTCTCTACCAACTCCGGAGGGGATTATTTGGCTCTTTAGCTTCTACACAATGAGAGCGCAAGAATGAACCAAAACAGTAAAGTTGCAGCCAGACAGCTAAACAACGAGCTGAAACTCGCTATAAACCTCCGTAAAGCTGCCGTACACAGTACATCGTACAGTAGGTGACAGAGATTGAAAGGACACATGCTGGGACACCTCTCAGATGTGAATATTTGCTAATATTCTCATTTTTCCATGATAGTAAACTCATCATCTTTGGGCCTTTTTTTTTACTGTTGGTCAGAGAAAACAAGTCATTTGAATATGTTAACTTGGGCTTAAGGGAATATTTATCAGCATTTTTCTTTAATTTCTGACATTTTATACATTGAACAATCCATAGATTTATAAAGGAAATAATTGTTAGACCTACTGATAATGAAAATAATTGTTAATTTCCACCTCACAGTACTCCTATGATGGAATAGCACTACCTTGCCCCAGGCTTTCTGTGTGCAATTTGATAAAATACAACTTCACAACAAATAAGCACAATATAAACTTTCTCTTCAAGAACAAATTTCTGCTAAATCAAATTATGTAGACCCAAGTGATATGGAGTAAATGTGGTCTTTTGGAGCTCCTGGACACAGCTGGCAATCCCAAACCAGAGTCAAGAGCGTCGCTGTACGGTTACATCTTAGACTGCAACTCCACCACTTTTGTGGTCATTATTAGTTCCGTCATAAAGGTTTGACTTTTGAAAGTTGAATCGCTCATTTGACTTTCGCAGTTCTAACTCGTAACTTCTACGCTGGGCAATTATCTTCTAGCCAGTTATATTCTCTTGGGAGGCGTTTGGCATGCTTTAGGCAGTTGGCCTTTGATAAGAGTACAGGTCGAATAGAGAAATAATTATCGCATTAGCTTTCACTGTACACCCTGACTGGGGACATTTATGTGATGCTCAGTGGGAGTGGAGTGTGTGTCCGAGCTAAGACACAGAGAGAGACAGAGATAAGGATTAGGGTCTTTGGTGGCAAAGTTGACAAATTCAGTCTGATAATGACACATCACTTTTACTGAATGGAGGAGCACCCATGACCCTTTGGGACCAGATAGCAAGATGCAGGCTGGCGGCAGGGCCTTAGCGCTCACACTGTACAGAATATTGGGTGAGAAACAAATGTTGTGTCTTTAAATTTCACACCTCTGCCTGTTGTGTCTCACACCACCCCCATCCCTATCTAAAGAGGAATTCATAAGAGTCTTTAAAGAAGTTTAGTGTCACTGGACTCCTTCTTAAGTTTGTCCTTGGATTAAAAACAGACCAAATTAGTTGTTTCAACAAGTGGCCCAAAATGACGTTCGAGTATACTTTTAAATTACGTTCAAGAGACATACTCCTCTACAGCAGCCACAGGAATTATGACGGAAAAGGAGAAAATCAGGTGACATTATTATAGAGCACCTTAACAGCAGCTTGTCACATTATAAAAATTATTGTATTTTAACAGTAATTAGTTTTGGAAGGAACAAATGATGCTTGTTGACTGTAACGCCAGATCAGAAAACAAAATCTTCTAAATGTAGGATACAATCTGCTTCATATCAGATATTTAGTTACAAAAATTTTGGTTTTTGATTTGAATTTATCCTCAAATATTATTTACTTTACTTTACCTTATTTCATCTGTTTATTTATCAGGGACAACACACATGAATTAACATCAACGTGATGTAAAAGTATCAGATTTAACCAAAAGGCAAATTTTCATCTGCAGCCCCTGGGAAGCAAAAATAATTGATGTTATGCGTTACCTGATTATTTAATACAGCTACTTAAAGAGACAGTTTATAATCTGATCTTGCAGACCATTTTAACAGTACAAACTACAGCCTCAGAAACGACCACAGAGGTGAATGAAAAAGTTCATTTTAAGCTTCACAAAGATACAGTGAGGTGTAGATTTTTGGTGGTTTAAGCTAAATAGTCATGAGGCCTCACACCCCCATGTCTCTACATGTTATCATATACAATAAAAATCAAAAATACAAGAATAAAACTGTAATTTTCATTTGCTCTACATTATATTAGCCCTCTGGGTACAAATCTAATTTGCTGGTTGACAAACCCAAGGTGGCATCGTCCGTGTTGCATATTGCAGGGATATCTCCCTATGCAAGCTAATGTTTGCATCTCATTTGGTGACATTATCAAAATATGTAAATAAGCAGATTTGATTCCCATTTCTTGAGGCTTTTCCACAGGTTTTCCTTTTGATTTCTATATTAGGGTTTTATGGAACTCTTTCCTCTTTCCCTGTGAAGGTCTAATGATTAGTGTTGTCATTTACATTTGTTATTTCATATATTGTTTGATAATGTAATTATCAAAATTTGTGTTATTGCCCTCCCGTCTACGCAGCATTTATTTGAGCTATGCGTACAACAACAAATATTTTAATTGCTTTAATTAGCGGGCCCTATTTATGACTGCTTGAACACATGTGTCTATGACAACCGGCTATTATGTCACCAATCTAAACTGTGGCATAAATGGCCATTTCAGTGATGTGTATTGCTTTTTTCTTCTACTTTTATATGTTTGAAAGCATAAAATAAAATGAAATTGTTGTTAATTGCTGCCTAATTTATTATCTGATTAAAATTAACAAGGTAAGATGGAAATGAACAAACCTTGGTCCATCCTCAAGCCACCCACTTTGAACCCCCGCACTTGATGTTGCAAAAACAAATTCCTTTCCAGATAGATGATACACTTAAGAAGGAAGGAAAATTCAGTTCAGGACTGTTTGTCCTCTATCCCGTCTGTTGAGTCCACTTTCATGACCAAAACGGCCACTGAAATTTCTAGAAACCCCAAAACCGTGTTCCTCTGCTCATAACAGGCTATCAAAGCTATGAGGAGCACTGAACTGTGCCAGCTCAGGTTAAAACCAGGGAGACTGAAACTGCAAACAAATCTAAACTGCAGCAAGACCACAAACCACAGAGGGAGATGTTGGAGGCGGAGGTAACAAGCTCCTTTATTTTGTGTGTGCGTTCAGCTGAACCGTAGCTGAACAAGACGCCAAAAGCAAAAACAACTTTCCTTTCAAGTTCAAGGTGGATGCCAAGAGATCTCCTGTGGCATTCTGAGCATCTTTTCAGGCAAAACGAGGCTCAACGGCTGATTATTTCGTTGTGAATGAAGAGCAGCACAAACAAGACTCAATCTAGATTTTCTGACGGAACGAGGCTGAATGATTAGCCATTTACTTGTAAATGAAAATAACTGCAAATCAGAATCACTCATGGGTGAATTGCATCAATGCTCTAAGCCTTCAATAAGCACGAAATGTGAATGAAAGGGGATTACTAGTTTTACAAATTCTCTTATCAGTAGGTAACACCTGTTAAACCTATTAATTGATTTTAATGTAATTGTATGGATTCTGATTCCTGAAAAAGTAACAAATGAGAAGCAGATTTGTTGCTTTTCACACACATATTTTCCTACGTTTCCTAACATTAAGGATATGTGTGATTCAGCCTTGTGTTTAGTAGTTGGAGAGTGTTTAGATCACAGTATAACAGAGAAACAGGCCATATTTTCACCCCGCTCCTCTCAAGTGTCAGAGAAAAGTAGTCTAAAAAAGGGGGCATTTTCTTGTTTTACTGAAATGTGTCACTGTCTCAGAGAGTTCAAAGCCTTGGATACTATTAATCCATCACAGGCTTGGCTCCCTGGCCCCTCTGCTCTGACCTTGGGCCATAAACAGCATTACTGATGTATTACAGAGCAGAGACTGAATAATTACACAGAGGAGTTGAGGGAATTTGATGCACAGCTCCACTGGCTGGATGTTGCCAGCAGGGATGGGTATAA
This sequence comes from Thunnus thynnus, assembly GCF_963924715.1. NCBI lineage: Eukaryota > Metazoa > Chordata > Actinopteri > Scombriformes > Scombridae > Thunnus > Thunnus thynnus. Next base: position 7,243,588 of record NC_089524.1, on the reverse strand, counting down.
ATACTATATGTCATTTGAATCTAGATACGCCTACAAATCTGCTTCTGTGTGGGGTAAAATCACAGTGTTGGTGGTGGCTGTGATGAGTCTGGAGGAGAAACTATACGCATTTCTCACAATCTATAGATATCCCACTGCAAGGGAATACTCTATGACTGTGCTGTTTAAAATTGCTTTGTTGAAAGCTTGATTATAAGTTAGCACATTATTTAACTTTAACCAGCAAGACATTGATGCTTGTGTTTTAAAGTTCCCCTCCAGTAAAAAAAAATGCGTTTTACTTCTTGTTTAATCTCTATAAACAGATATCTGCATATGAATGCAGCATCTGTAGGCAAGGGACAAGATTTTGGGATGGGATTTTAGTTTCTGCTTTTGTTTCGGGCAATTTCTTCGTGAACATGCTTTGGATGCATGCAGGTAAACTGTATGAGGAGCGAAAGACGCAGAAATGTTGTCTGGGCCTAAAACTCCTACAAAAAGTATCAATGTTTGTGTGTTGTGTGGAGAAATGTTCGACTCGTGTAATAAAAGAAACAAATTGCTTTGAAAGTCAGATTACACAATTTCCCTTGAAAAAATTATAGGAGTTGGCAATTGTTAAGCAGACTGTTAACAATGACCAGTGCATGAAAGAGGAGGTCTTGGGCCAATTATACATTATCTGGATATGCGCTGGCTACGCTGTAACCCCCAGAATATTGGCCATTGCCCCCAGAGGCTAAATCATTGTCACACAATAGCAGATGGGCTCTGAGATGTTCCTTCACCTGGATATTTGCAGAATGATGTATGTGCAGAGTTTGACACCAGAAGGCTTTTTTCACATTCATCTGCTGAAGGAGGAAAGGTTCTCTGTGCTCACCTTAAATCTTAGTTTTATTTAATTGTTCAACCCCTTCTGCACACTCAGTGTTGTGTCTGTCCCAAACTGTGCAAAGAAAGGTGTCTAGCTAGCTTAAGCCATCTCTCTTTCATGGGTCTAGTTGTGGAGATGGGAAATGTACCAACTGTCAAAACTGACAGTAACTCGTAGCCCCACCTGTGATTTCACCCCTGAGTACATTAGTCTGTGATTTAAAGTAGTCACAGAGTTAACTGCTAAACAAAGGCTAACAACTTAGGCCCTGCAGCTGGTTAGTTGCCTGTATGGATTGGAGTGTTAAACTGACTCTTTTTAGTGCCTGCCTACACAGACATTGCGCCAATCAAATAACAAGTACCAACAGTACCAAAAAATGTACAACCCCTGGAGAACGCTACTGTAAGGGTTGATGTCACTGCAATAAAAAAGATTTAATTTAAATTTCTTCATTTTGTTAAATCCAATTTTAACTAAATAAGTATACAAATCAAAACAAACACCAGCAAAATATAAAATTCTAATTAAAAATGCCTTAAAAATGTGATATAAAATATGACTTTACATGATCAGATAAAAGCATTAAGTCCAAACATGTTTTTATACAAATATATTTACTCATATTCTAACAACAAAATTTCAAAGCAAGTGTGACACATATGTTATCGTCTGTGATAAATGAATAAACATTCCTCTAATTATACTCAAGTTTCTTGTATTTGGAGACTTAACAGTACCTATTTGGATGTGTATGACTCCATCTTCCACCGTTTACTACTGATCATAGACAGGATATATATTATTATATTGATCTTCATTTGTGTACAGAGGGTGACAGGCTTTTTAAGTTCACAATGTGTCTTATACTTTGTTCATTCTTGTGATGGTACCATTTTCATCAGCAGCACAATGTGTGTGTGTATTTGTGTGTGTGTGTGTGTGTTTCTGAGAAAGGAAACAATTGCAGCATTTCTGCATACATATTGATGTGACCTTCTTTCCCGCATACAGAGCGAAGGAGCAGCGGCAGCAGCATCTATTGTAGCCACGGTTCAATCTCCCTGATGGCGAAATTAAACCGTATTCTCCAGCCCCACCTGGGCCAGACTGCCTCTACAGCTGTGCCTCCGTGTCTGAACAAATGAACCAAACAAACTCATCATGACTTATATAATTATTTATGGTTATCTGTGTCTTCGCTGACATCTGCTCCAGTGATTCCTCTGCTTTAGAGGGATCAGGAGAGGCAGCGATAAACAAACACTGGGAATTCATTGTAATAACAAAATACACGGTGCAGAGCTTGGAGTTCTGCTTTTAAATGTCAGCAGATATAACTTATTGGTCCCAAGACACTAATATAAAATATTTTAATGGTCACAGTACTGCCCGTTCTTGAATATGGGTGACTCTTCTACCCTTACCTACAAATGTCTTGATGTTCATAGTACATCCTGGTATCTCACACTGTTTTCTGTCCCATAAAAGTCGATATTAAAAATTGTCACTTGTCATTTTTAATCTTTAAAGGCATCCACTTCCTCAAGTGCCTCTCTCAACTATATATAAATCATTATGCTAACGGTTAATGTCAAATTACGACATTTTATTTTATTTTAACTCATCTGGATGAATGGCTGACCCCATTTTTTAACTAAAGTCTGACATACAGAAACAATTCATCATCCAACCTCCCTGATTCCATTTTCAAGACAAAAACTTGTCTAAAGTGTCTAAAAACGCCCCAACCTTCACTGTGAAGCGCGATGATTGTTCACATTAAACTGTCTTCAGAGCTGCGGAGGCCTTGGGGAGCGCTGAACTGAGCCAACTCAGGTTAAAACCCTGGAGACTGGAGTTGTAAACAACAAATCACACCACAGCAAGGCCACGATCGTGGGAGAGGCACAGGTACAAAGCGTTTTTTTATTTTGAACATGGATTTGATTGTTTATACTTTATTCAACATATGTGGTATCTGGCTAAATGTTTCATTCATAAGTTAAAAATGTGTATATTGTCTACTGATAGTGGGAGTGCAGTGTAAACACCTCGAGTTTACCATAAATAGTATTTTTAGGTGATTGTTGAAATGTTTAAATTTTTCTGATGACAATTTTTCATGTGTAAAAACAGAAAGTGCAGTTTCATTCAGCTCATTTATCACTGTAGTGTTATTCTCAACTCTACCTCAGGATTGCATGTACTCTGAGGCTTTTTGAAGGTCTATTTTTATGGAAACATGGGTCTAGCCATCCAAATTACAGAATTCTCTTATAAAGATTAAATGTGAAAGTACGTGGACAGTGGGATATCATCCATGTTAGTGTTTTGAGTGAAGAACATCAGCCAGCAAGTGAAGTGAATCACATTATAACCACTGTTTGTCATCACAACTTCAAATCTTCTCCTGCAGTGTTGTAAAGCGTTACAAGGTCGACTAAACCTGTCCTTGTTTGCTAAAAGTCTTGTGATGAACAGCTGTAAGACACAACGTTCACATCCTTCAAACTTTACAATAGTTTTGAAACAGGTGCCAAGGTCTTCTATTTTTGAACTTTTGTATGTAACACAAGCTTAAAAACAACATGTACTGTATGTTAGTGCAACACAAACAGTTTCCATCGTCTGTCATGACACTGAGAGATGAACCCAAGCGGCCTGAAGGATAAACTCCCAACTGTTTGCATGCAGAATATCAATAAAACATGAGGTGTTTAAAGACTTTGTGTCCGCCAAATCACTTTTATTTATGGAGCTTCTTCTGCATAATGCTGCTGAAGATGTAATCAGCAGAGCAGCAAAGCCCAGTGATCTATGTCTGTACTCTTATCAGATCACTGAGGGATTGAACGCTGGCCGGGCAGGAACGAGATGTAGCGATGTTCCTAATTAATAGTCTACTTTGTGTAGATGCTGTGGTGTCAAAAACCAACCACTGCTTCTCACCACAGCCCTACGCCCTCTTCCTCACACATATCATGGTGATAAGACACAAAGGTGATGTTGAAAAATGTTAAGGTAGGAATTAATGTATTATATGATGCTGAGGTCAAGGTGGCATTGTGGTGATAATTGATATGAATCAGGAGGAATATTCTCTGTGGAGGCAGGCAGAGTAGAGAATCTGGAGGTGCTGAGGAGATAGCTAATCTAGAAACTGCCCCCCTCATCTCCAGAGTACCCTCCAGATGTTCCTGACCATTGTTATTTCTACAACACAAATATAAAGGCACCAACATATACATGTCTATGTTTACAGCTATCTCTGATCAGAGCTATTTCTGCCAGATCTAACTGTGTAACCATTTTCAACACAGTAAATGGTCAATTCCTTGATTTAAGTTTCACTGATGTATATACTGTATACATAGTTGTTTAAAGACAACTAATATGGAGTCATCAGGTGTGTTTCCATCCACCTAACCCATAAAAAACCTGAGTGGAAATGCTGAAAATTTGAAAAAAATCCAGAAATATCACAAAAAGGTTTTTATGCTTGGCTGATGTGTAAATGGTCTCTTGTACTTGGCAGTGACTGTAATGTAGTCAGACAATTAGTTTGTGCTCCATTATAGTCTGCCAGGTCATTTGGGTATCCGAAAAAACTTACAGTCGCATCTGCAGGTAATGCTTCTGGCAAAGGATTAAAATCTGATGTGGAGAACTTTTGCCACTTCTGTCAGGAGTGCCAGGTAGTGGGAAAATGAAAACAAACAGCTGTCACTACTTCCATTACCTCACCAGTCCCTCGCCTCCACACAGTCCAAGGTGAAAGGAAAATATGGCAAAAAACCAGTGAGAAAGTGCCAACCTGTTGGTAAAGTCTGTCTGCGCTTCCAGCTTGTAGCCAAATTTTTTTTCGGTTCATGTCTCATTGAATGCCAGGTAAGTCACACCAATTATGTAAACACAATGCCAGAAAATCAGAGTTTCATCTGTCAGTGTTTAGTGCAATTCTTTCCATTGTACCGCTGTTGCTGATGTCACTGAGCTGCTACAGTGAGGAAGATGAGTTGAGTGAAAGGCAAGCTTGAGTCTTGTGTGCTTGCCTTAAGAATTCAATTGATTAATTATTGTTACATTTACCAGTGCCGGCCTGTAATGTCAGGTTTAATAGTCATTCTGTGCTTTTCTGTGTTAATCCCACTCAGTATGGCCATTTGAGTGATTAAAATTCAGCAAATGAGAGGGAAAGAATGTTATGGCTGATGCACTTTGGCGTGAAATCAAACATTTCTTCAGGGGAGAAATGTTTAATCTTTAAAGAGGGAGGTGTTAGAACCCAGAGGTGGTATAGTGACATTGTTTGTATATATTTGTGTATTATGTGATTTAACCCCCTCTATGTGAGCCTGAACATCTCTCTCCCTCACTGGTAAACCTGCTGTGGTGGCTCTGTGCGTAACGGGATGCATGTAAGCCTCTATGATTGGTTGTATGAGTGTTTGTGTGATTGAGTGTGTGAGTTGTTCCAGGGAGCTGATTGGTTTGGTAGAGCTTTAAAGGCCGGCTTCCCCTAGCTCCTTTGGGCTCTCCTCTCTCCACTTCCAACCAGCTAGCTAACATGCTGTGGTTTACATCTTTGTATTGTTAACAGCACCATGCAAGTATCTATAGCAGCCCTGGGATCTATACGGGTGGGTAGCAATTCTATTTAATCTCTTTTCTCCTTTCTAAATTAGAAGTAAGAAATTGATTAATTTAGCTCCATTTGTTTGTTATTTCGTTGTTAATCCACTCTCAATATGTCCCTAAACAACTGTGTGAAGTAAATACTCTGAGGGTTGTTTTTCGGGGTTTTTTTTACCTCTATTTATTCAGGGAAGCCTCTCCCTTGCAGGAACACCCTGATCACATTCACACAGTCACACCTGGAAGCTGGAAGGCACCACAGTGCCCTGGGCACTAACGAGGGAGGGGCAAACTCTCTCGCTTTTTCACTTTTTTCCCCACACAGATTTATCCTGCCAATTGAACTGATGACCTTCCAGGCATAAGATCGCTTCTCTCACCTTTAGGCCGCCACTGCCTACAGGGCTGTAATCCTTGTTGAAGATTCTTGGGAGTTGGGAAGAGGGGAATCTCATTTTTGTATTGCGCCAGGGTTTCTCCTAGGTCAGGTCATACTAGCACTTGCCCAACTGTGTTTTTAAACTCAACACAGTGTTTTTTGGCACCATAAAAGCCACATTACTATTCTGGATACATTTCTCAGAATGATTATGATGGATACAAACTAACAACAGAGGTCTGCAATGTCATTTGTAATCAGGTGGGTGGGGATGATGTTGCTGCTCATGGCACTGCAGTCTCATCAGATCACTAATCAGGGAGAAGGCCGCTGGTAATTATCCAGCCCACCTCCAGAATGCAGCAGGAAACAGCAGCAGAGAGTCACGGCACTCGCCACCCGCCTCTTCTTTTACCGCTGATTGCTGCTGTTTCATCTGCATGGAAAAGCATTAATCAACTCTCTTCATTCAGGTGAGAGCCCGTTTATTCATAACACTTGACACCAAACTTGAGTGAGCAGCATGTTAAATTCAATTATCATTCTAGCGAGCCGTACAATGCTTATGCCCACACGTTACATTAGATATGAGCAGAAATCCTAATGGTATTAAGGTAATTTTGAATCATGTAAGCATGAACTGATACAACATAATTATTAAAAAATTACAGCAGTTGCGAAGATTCCTCTGAGGGCTTGTAAAATAATCTGTGACGGGCTTGTAAATTGAAATGCTGCATTCAGCAAAGTCAAATCCTCAGGAATTCTGCGATGCTTTGCAGTGTCCTGTCAGAGTGATCAAATGCAAAAGTCCTTTGAACAGTAAAATGAGGGAATCTGAGGAACAAAAGACATGCAATGAATACACAGAGGTCCACTTTTGAAACATCAAAGAACTAATCCAAAAACCTCTCTCCATGTCAAAGAGACAGTGTTTAATTTGTAGATGGATTATCAGATGAACAGTCATATGAGCAGATGAGTCACAATCACTGTTATTAACATTCAAATTTCTTATTTCTGTGCCACTCTAGTAGTTTATTCATTGTAAAAAATAATGAAAAAGAGCAAGGAGGAAAATGTATTATTGTCAAATTTCTAACTATAACTTCCCAACACAGTGTTAACATCAAACACTCTTTTTAAACAGTTTACTGTGACTTGGAATAATAAAAAGTGAGAAGACAGGCAGTGCCAGTCTGAAACAATTCTCCTCCAGATTTCCAGCTTCCCCATTCTTTACCCAGGGAGCTGCTGATTATAGGCTTGAATTACTCCCACTGGGTAAATACAAATACCTGGTGATCATCAGATCACAGCATTGTGCGTCATCTATTGTGGTCCAGAGTTGTGCCTGTGCATGCAAAGAGGAGAGAGAGGGAACAAACAAATAAGAGGATGTCAAGCAGGTTGGCGGTGGGATGAGTCTGAGCTCAACAAGCTGTCTTAGGCTTCAAAGTGTCTCCATTGCACGTGGGTATATGAATTGTTAAGAAGAAAAATGGCAGAGCGGCAGCTTTGACTCCATATGTGTGTCTAAACAGGAGGTGTTCAGTCACAGTCTTAAGTGTAGGTCACCAGCTCAACACACAAACACTGCAGTTATGCGTGTAGAACAAAGAAAATAGATGTAAGAATATGCTTTGAGCTGCAGTCACACGAGTTGATACACGGCTTGTGTAGACAGCTGCTCTGATTAAAATAGGAGCTACTGATGCCCACAACCTGTGTGTCTGAAACTGTTGCAAGTTTGACGTAAGGATGTTTGTTTCATGTGTTCATGTATTGCGTTTCGCTGGTCCGGGAGACGTAACTGCAGGACTGGACTCTCTCACGAGGCTGATGCCAATAGCAGCTGTTCCAGCTCATACACCTGTCCGCTTTGGCATTCTCTTACCTTGCTCTTACTCTTATCTTAATATAGACAGTTCAAGTTTCACACTACCCTGTGCCAGTCAATCAGTCAGCCCACCACTTTGGTTCAGACTTGAATATGTCAACAGATATTGGATGGATTGCGATGACATTTTGGACAGACATTTTGGTCCCTGGAGGATATGTAAATCCCAGTGACTTTGGTGAACCCTTATTGTACTTTTCATCTAGCTCACTAGCAGACCAAGTTTTTCAGATATCCAATGAAATATCTCAACATCTCCTAGATGGATTGGCACAAAATGCTGTACATACATTCATGTTCCCCACAGGAGAAGCTGTAATTACTTGGGTAAACAACTTAGACTTTTCACAGTGCTGCCATCTGGTCACAATTTCAATTTGGCATATAATTTGGTTTTTGACCTAATAATGTGTAAAACCAGTGACATTTCCATCAACCTCAGTTGCACCAAATCGACCAAACTACAAGTTTTATCATGTCTGTATGTATAAAGAGCACAACTCATGTCACATCACATCAGTTAATAATCCATCTGACATTACAGGACCAAACTCCCCATATATGCAATTTTTGAGGGCAATAATCAAAATCATTCATCCAAAAGTCTCCTCGTGTCACATACTCTTTATGACATGATGAGATATTACCAGAAATCTCCCTGAATTGTTGCTGCATATGAATATTTCCTTGAGAATAAGTGTGTGAAAGAATCTGAGGCCAAAAAAAAAGTAGAAAAGAGGGTGCAAGGTCAAAGAATTGGAAACACCCAACACGTCCACTTCAATTAGTTTGAAAATGTCATGAGTTCAAATGACCCATTGAATAGGATTTTATGCACCTCTGGGACATATGGACTATATTGTATAACAGGAGTTAATGAATATTTTCCTTATTTCTTCTTCAACGGACGCTCTATCAGACCTGCACTCCCCACGGTTCCATTACAAGATAATTAGATGTCATCTTACTCTGTACTACATTTCCACTTTCAGTCTCTCTTCTTGGGGAGGCTCGTGGGAGGCTCTATTAACTTCATGCAGATAATAAGCAAACAGGATAAAATACCATCTAAGTTTAAATCTTTGCAGGCATTTCTGCTTTATTAAAATCAAACAGATGCAAGATTCATATTGAAAACAACACTTGTGTTATCAGCCACAACACAACAAAAGAGATCTCTACTAATTTGACATGCTGTAGATGTGCCCTTTTTGTTTAAAATTAAATGATAGTGTTCAGTCTGGAGTGATGAACTGAAACTAAAGAGTAAAATCCGAACACAGCAGGAAGCAGCAGTCTGTCCAGAGAAAGTTGCAGTTTTTTTAACAACATTTGATCTTTTTTGATTTTTTTTTTTTTGATTTGTTTGATATAAAGCATCCGCCGGTAATATGAACATGCTGTGTGATGTTTACTGTTATCAGGTTACACAGTATCTGGGTTTTGAAGATAAGATGTTTGACAGATTGCCACTGACAGCCAATGATGCCCAGTGCACCTTTTGTAGCATACTTACAATAAAGTAAGAGGAAATAGGAGAGATTTCATTTAAAAAAAAAAAAAAACATGATAAAATTGACTTCAGAGCTGCAACAATTTGTGATTAATTGATTAGTCGACTGACAGAACACTAATCGGCAACTATTTTGACAACTGAAGAATCGTTTTAGTCATTAAGCAAAATTGCAAAACATTTGCTGGTTGCAGCTTCTTAAATGTGATGATTTGAAGCTTTTCTGTGTCATACATGTAAAGTAAACTGGATTCTCGACTGTGGATCATAGAAAACAAGACGTCACCATTGGCTCTAAGCAAATTATAATTGGCATTTTATAGACAAAATGATTGAGAAAATAATCTTAAGATTAATGGATAATGAAAATAATTGTTAGTTGCAGGCCTAATGGACTTACCTGTATGGGTTAGTGATGTGGATAACATCTTCTACCAGGGTAAATGTAATTATATATTACGATACGTAGAGAAACAATGTATGAAGAGAAAATGACAAGATGGGAACGTCTATTTTTGGCTATAGTGTATTGTTCATGCAAAACCTTATAAATCCACTTTTGCTGGTCCTGGTACACTTGTTAGCAACATTGCTAGAACCAGAGATACTACAGGGAGAGCTACCATGGTAAAAATCTCTAATGGCTGACATATTTCTATAATGTCAATCCTCATGCTGCAGGACATGTTTGTTAGGAGACTGACTTCTTAAAAGCTGAAAAACAAGCACAGGTGCTTTCACTTATTTTTGGATGATTAAACACCTCATGACTGTGTGATTCTCAGCACAGCTCCACCCTGCTTCCACCTGAGCGCAGGTCTAATCAGATTAAATGAAAACACCTGTGTCAGTGCACATGGCCTTTAATTGTGTTTCTTCAATTTGGAGCCAGTGTTACTGACAAAGGAGAGCACAATGTTTCTTATTCCATCTAAAAACTGGGACGTTGTTCAGCAATAGACACATGTAAGGACATGAATTGCTTCATGTAGAGTCTAGTTAGATATTAAAACTCTTATATCTGTTAGAGAACATGTAGTATTGACTCTCTTCGCCAACAGGGAATCAGCCCGTAGAATTCTGACGACACCTCCGCAGATTTTCAATAAATAGAGACATTGCTTGTAAAACTCATAATGTTAACACACGTCCATCCCCTTGTGCATGTGTGGAACAGTCATGTGTTGTTTTCCGTTAGTATTTAAGACCCAGTGAAATTAAAAATACATTATTCCCTACATTACATTTTAATCCTGTGTCCCTGTGTTAATCATTCATCGTTTATCTCTTGTTATATGCCAAATATATGTGATGAAATCAGTATCAGGGTATTTTTTACTTTCCTCCTTCTGTAAAATAGTTTCAAATGTTTGCTACACTTAGAGGCGTTTACAAAAAGTTAATCCAATTAAATGTGACTCTGGGCGAGTTGCTTGCCACACCAGTCAGCTGACAGAGCGATATGGAGAGAGACATGAAGAAATGTGTGTTTGGACATCAGTGGGCAAAAACTTTGTTTTCATTTCCAAAACAATGTGACTGAGCTCTAATTCTTTCATCTCTCCCTCATCCTCCTCCTGATCTAACAATAGGTGAGGGAGGTGTGTTTGGAGCCAACAGTCCTCTTTGTTTCTCTCTGCAGCTCAATTCAGTTCAATTCAAAGGGCTTTATTTGAATGACAGTTTCAAGAACAATGTTGCCAAAGCATCAACGTGCATTTTTTCTTAATATTTGGACGGTACACAATAACAGTAATACGAACATTAACACAACATTAAGATTGATATATATATATATATATATGTGTGTGTGTGTGTATGTGTGTGTGTGTGCTGATGAAGTGTTTATATTTAGGGAAGGATGAACGGGTACAGTAGCCATATTGAAATGAATCCATTGTGTGTCCAATGTCCATTTCCCCCAGTAACAGCACTGGTCGTGATGGTGACAGCAGCATAGAGAGAACAAATCAGATTAGACTTCTCCGATAGCAGACTTTGATTCGCTCTTTGGTTCTGTGATGTCTATCTTTGTGAGGTTTTAGACCTATGTGTGTGTGTGTGTGTGTGTGTGTGTGTGTGTGTGTGTATGTATGTGTGTGTGTTAGGACAACAACAGTATGGATTTTATACATTCAGTACTTACATGGGTCAGTCAACCTCATTGAGTTGTTCCATGTAGGCTGTGGCTGTGTTTGAAACCACAAACTAACGTAATGCCTACTACATACTCAGTCAGTATGTACTGGATCCTGCCTACTAAATGAACGATACACCATTACTAGCAGACTGTTCACACTGAGATATACTCAAGCAAGACAGCCAAGTATCCCAGAATGCATTTCGCACCAACCATTAGCGATGGCAGTGATTTTAGTCTAAAAGCTTCTGTAGTTTTTGATCTAGGACTGTTAATATATCACTTTATTAAGTTTTAATATTTTTCACTTACTTTTTACTGAATTTTGTAGGACAATTTGCACGTGGATATTCAGAATATCCAAAGATATTTAAATTTTAAGCAGATGCATTATTTTAGAGCATCTGAGAAAGTTTTATGTTTGAATGTCATGTTTTTGCCTTTGCTATTTTTAGAGGTTCTTGAAAGATATTTAGTGAAGTTGAAGTCAACCGTACCAGTTATTACGCGCCTTTGTTGAAAACTCGATTCTGATTGGTCAATTATGGTTTTCTAACAGACCATTGCTATGCACGCAGTCCTGATCATAGACTTTGGAGGACCACATCCAATCATATCAATCCGCAGAAAAGAAGTCTGGTAAAATTACCAACTGCAGCTCATTCATGACAGCCTGTGGTAAAAAAACTATTAGACTCCAACCATTACAGAAAGGGAAAGTGGAGCAAAATCCTATCTGGTGAGCTCCTCTCCTAGTTGCCTATCACTACATACTAACTTCAGCGATAAGCAGTAGTGATATTAGTAACGTTACCAGTTGTAACATTAGTAACAATTATGTTTCCAGGTGCGTCTACTGCAAAGCCCTGGCGAGAAGGAAAGGAAGAGATGATCTCAATCAATATTCCCAAAGGAGTCCCATTCACACAGTCTCACTTCACCATCGCTGTACATTATCCTGCTTATCTTAGTATTTAGCTCAAAGCGCTGCTGTGCTGCTGCCGCTTTTTTTTCATTGAAGAGCTGTGAACAGTTCAGATTGATTGTGGCAAATTTATTTGAAGTTTCCTGGTTTCCTGACAAAGATTAATGGTTTGATTGCTGTTTTTGCCTTGTTTGTTTTACGCCTTCAATAAAAGTGGGTTTAGTCCTTTGTTGAGGATTTAACACGGCTGCAGTAGATTTGCTTCTGCTCAGAAGTTATTTAGTAAACATGTTCTAGTACTACACTTTTATTGGTGATTAGATTAACTTTATTTTATTTGACAAGGTGATAAGATAAATAATTTCTGTCGAGGAGATATCTCAGTTCTCACAACATTTTAGCACAGTTCCACTTGTTTTAATTCAGATATGAATAAACTCTGAATAAACTCTGGAAGTTGACCTTTGCTCTCTGTTGTAATGCATCACTATTAACTACAACATCAAATAGACAGTCATTTCCAGTGTTGGGGCACCATTGCAGACTTTAATGATTTGCTTTAACCTCCAGCTTTTGAAAAAGCAGAGGAGAGTTTGGACCTCATAAAAAATTACTTTGACATTTCCATCTCCTGAATGTTTCAGTTTTAGTCATTTAGTCCACCCGCTTTATCTCTACTCTACAGACAGAAGCATATTAATACCCATCAATAACGTCATGTAAAGAGAACCCTCCCCTGAAAAGTTGAACAATCTATGATGTAAATTTATGTTAATTTAATTTGCTGTCGTGAGAGAAAGTGTTGCTGTGTTTCAGCTTCATTTAACAGGGAAACAAAAGACCTCATCTGCCTATTAACACCACATTTTCTGCAACAGTAATGAATCTTTTTTTTTTTTTTTTTTTACTACACCAGGATTTATGCAATCCATGAACATTTACTTTAAGACCATCAGCTATGATTCTGGAAACCCCCCCGTACCAGCAGGACAAAATGTAAAGCAAATATCCTCAACAATCTTGATGATTCAAAAAACATTATAGGCACATATGAGTAGAGATTTGTCTGAATCCCCCATTGGTAATATGTGCCAACAGAGTGATGCAGATAAAAAGCTGCACATCACACTGATCACAGACTGAAAATCCATGAGGAAGCTAAACAGAGGGGGAGTAGTTCAGTTTCTTTTATGCCAGTAAGTTAAAGAGTTTTGCACCGCTTTTATCATCTCAGTTCCCCCGTTGGATCCGAGAGGAAATGTGTCAGCCTTTAACCTCTTTATCCACTAGAGAATAAGGCCCACAGCAGACTCCTCACTCCTCATGTCTGTGCTGATCTGAGCTGCTTCATCCACAGTAACAACAAGCAGCAGATACAGGAGACGTATAATATTATCAAATAATTGACATCTATGTTGTTTGTGTTTTTACTGATGTGTGAATGTGACTTGTACTATCTTTGTGAAGACCAATACGAGTTTTAGACGTTGAGGACATTTTGGCCACTCTTGTCATCAAAGAGCTGTTTGAGTGTTAAAGGAATAGTTCAACATTTTGGGAAAAATGCTTATTTGCTTTCATGGCTTGAATTAAATGAGAAGATTTAATACCACCCTCACATTTGTTTTCTAAAATGTTTCTGGTTAAATTAAACACATCTCAGTATTTTATTTAAAAACAAAACAAAACAGTTTTATTATCATCATGGAGCAGGAATTTGCTGTTAACCAAACCATCTTAATAGAGAAAAAGTTAGACTTCCAGGAAATCACGCAATGTCACCAATGTTACAATTATTCACAAATACAGCATTGTTTTATTTAATAGTTCTATTTAATATGATTATGAGAAAACAACAGCTTAAATATAAAACTGATCCTGTATCCTCGTCCTGGCTGTCTGACAGATGATTATGAGGCTGTGATCATATGCATACTGGTACTGGGATTCCAAGATATGAAATTATACAAACACTTCAGTACACTCGTCTGTTTTATGGTCTTAATTTTGTCAACACGACATGCAGAGTGAGATATTAGCCACATTGTAGGATAGTCTGTAAATGTAAACACCATACTCTTTAAAAATTTCTTAAAATCATCATAAATAATCATGTGAGCAACAGATAATGTATAAAAGGAACAACACCTCTGAGGCCAGTTGCACCAGCTGTTCACGAGTTCAAACTTAGCCTCGTTATGACGTAAAAAAAAACGTAAAGTTTGCACACGTGCACGAAAACAGATCAAAACAAGAGTGGTGAAAACTGATACAACAGAGGCCGAGATATTCAGACCTTGGGTCAAGCTCCAAAAACACTGGATACTGCATTTCCCATAATGCAACTCAAACATGCCCTACTATACAACTTTCACATTTAAAGCCCCCAGTTTGTAATCTTGGCCTTCCAGTGTCCAAGCCCAAGCTCGACAATAACCCTGATGACATCACTATGACGTCATCAGGGTTATTTTCTGATATTTTCAGAGCCACAGACGACATATAACAAGTGTCATGATGAACTGATACTGATGTGTAAAATTGGTGGTGAGTGCATTTAAACATGGTGGCTCTAACTCTGTCTTTTTATTTTTCCCTCTTAAATTACTACAAGCAGTGGTGAAATATGATTTGGATATGATTGTTAGTCAGGGGAAGTCTTGTGATGTTAGAATATTTACTGTATCGGGGAAACACTGACTGAGAAACGTTTGCTTTTGGGATGTTGACATAAGGTTGGAGCAAACTGCTGCAGGACGTTGAGTGGTGAGACCAGGTGCCATCTCGATTTCATTTTGTTGGAGGAATTATCACAGTATCTGCTATGATTCCCATGTTGACACTGGCCAGAGTGACAATTTGGCTTGTACAACCACTCACTCTAGCAGACCACTGGCAAAAAATATGCAGAATGACAATGATGGAAATAAAGCCAATGAGATTAGGTAATAATAATGTGTGGTGTGAATTCTGAAAATCTGCACAAATTGGTTGTCTGTTATCTGAGGAAACTACTGTTTAGTCTTGAGGGCATTTTAAAAATCTCACCCTTGTTGTTTCTACTGACTGGTAAGAGTCAAGTGTTTGAATTATAACATGACGCACCAGATGGTTTGTGAAGTCGTCCTTGGAAACTGTTTGGAAAAGGGCAGGTGATTGGATGATCCATCTGTCTATCACGGGCTAACCTCTCGCTTTTGTCACACCTAAACGACACCCGTAGCTGCCAGTAGTTCCTCAAGGGGACGCTGACTGGTCCAAGCCACTGTTGGTTCGGCCACAAGCCCATGACTTGACGCCTAAAAAGATGGATTCTTGTGTGATCTCGCAAATCCAGCTGCCTTGCGAGGTAATTTGAATTAATCAGTACTGATAAAACATCTTGAATGAGTTATGAAACATAACAAAGACACAGCTTTGTCTTTCTACATAGAGCAGTGTGTTGTGCCTACAGAGTCGGTACAATACAGAAGTGCAACTACATCTTTATGTTTGCTCCATCCATGTGTAAGATAATTATTTTTTCTGGTGACATCTTCAGTGTCACACAGCCATTATTCTACTTTACTTTACTAATTTTGTCAATCAGAAAGTGTGTCGAGCTCTGTGTTCTTTTAATTGTATTTTCTGCTCATAAAGTTTGGTGGTGTAACTTTCTCTGTTTATGCACAGTTGCAATTGGTGCTCTTGTTGTTAACTACCAAGGAAATGAAAAAAGCATCACTTTATTTACACAACAGGAATTTTCAAAGAAAGAGCTACCAGACAACAGGTGTTTAGAAGAGCAAATATCATTGTGTGAGATTATCATGAGCCATTGATAATATGAAAATTTTGCACATTCTTTTTTTAACAATTAAAACGTAAAATACCTCCACCTAGCTGTAATGAGGTAAAATCATAGCGTATGAGACCATGTTGAGATGAAAAAAAAAAGCAATTTTATACTTTTTTTACACATCCTGCCTTTAAAATCCCACCCACGAACCAAAGTATTGCAGATACAGTGAAGAATAAATATCCAATATTAATATGGTTGGCTTTCATTGCATCATTTATATCTCATTGTCAGCCTTTCTTTCAGTTCTCACTATTTCCTGTTCTGATTATCTCTTAGACTACCTGTCAGGCGAACACAGATTAGTGCTTCAGCAGAAACACATTAAATGTCTGCAGAGTTAGGAAGGTGACAGACAGACAGTGTTTAATAGTCTGTGCAGCTAAAAGCTTCACTGCTACTTTGAGAATTCTTGAGCCAGATGCATAACCGTGCATACGCCATTTCCTGCACACAAACTGGTATTTATAAACACAGACTGTGCGGTGAGAATGTGAACACCTCACGCACTCTTTAGACCAGACATACACGTTTTTCTAAAGCGATCTGAGGCTGATGTGATGAGGTGGAGATGAAATATAAGATGAGAGACAAAATCTTTTAGTAAAACATTGTTTAGGTTGAAAACTAGCAACACTGAGTTTTTTTGCCAATCAAAGGCACATTTATAAATGTAACACTGATTAATTACTTTAGTGTGATTCATTTTATCATTGTTTTAATTTACATGGGAGTCAACATTTTATTTTGCTCTTATTATTCTTTTTATTTTATGTCACACCTTGTAAAGTCGGTTAAGATATGAGCGCTACAAACTGATCGTTGATTACATTCGATATCACTGCTGAGGATGGTTTACAGGTCCATGTGATGAATTAATGATATGGACGGTATAAAGAGCCGCACAGCCCTGTACAATGACAGCTGTCCTGCTGTTGGAGAGCCTCCCTGGTGCAACAAAATCGGTGAAACGGCACTTCTTCTTTCCTGTCTGTTTCATTGACAGGTGTACAGGCTGTTGGAGCAGAACTGATATGAAAACAGCATGTTCAAGGCGTCTTCATCCATTTACGGCTAATTGTGGGAGTGGAAATGAGGCTCGTGCATCTGCATCTGTTCCACAGCGATTGAGATTTATAAAACAGAACCATGCATACGCACGGCTTTGTAAATCTGACGAAAAGAATACGTATGCATATTTCTGGCTTTGTGAGCACACACAGTTTTAGTCATGAATCTACACAGAGTTTTATGCATCTGGCCCTTGGTGTTGGCTGCTCACGGCAGGTGGCACGTTCAGAAAGTAGAAGTAAATCTTGGCATCACTGTAAAGCTTTTATTTTGCTCATGATATAAAGAAAATGCAGAGTGAGTAACATAAAAGCCTTAAGACCAAGTGTGGAAGTAAAGTTTTTAGAGTAACTTTAATTTTGTATTCATATATACAGCAGGGGTTGAAATTATGTTCAGTTATAGCAGATGGATTTTAGTAGATTCTGTGACTGTGCTTCGGCTGAGCTTTTATATGTGAAACATGTCAGTCCTCCACTTGAACACATACTGTATGACTCTGGCATCTCAAATTTCATTAGATTCATCATCCTTGTAGAAAAGTGTTTTTTTGTAAACCAACAGAGTCCAAAAGTCTAGTTTCACTGGAACAAAGCTGTGTTTTGATCATCACATCTACTGAGCATGATTCCTTTTAATAAATTATTTGTTAGGGATGTCCCGATCAAGTTTTTTTTTGCCCCTGATCCCGATCTGAGTCATTTAATATTGAGTATCTGCTGATACTGAGTCCTGATCCGATACTTGTATTTGCTTAGATAATACAGCTGCACAGTGCACACTTGAAATACATTAAAGTTATTAAAATTAATCCGATATATACGCTTGACAACTGAATAGCTCTGCAATACATTGAGAAAAAAAAATGCCTGCATCCAAGCTGTTCCTTAATGTTTTTTTTTTGTTGTTGTTGCTGTTTTTGTTTGATGTCTGAAATGTAGTGTGGAGATGGTACAGTAGGGCATACCGTGGCTCCAAAAGCTCCAGAAGATTGCAAAAACCTGCTACCACAACGATGGGCTACTCATCCAAAGCAATGAATTCAATTATCTTCTCTGTAATGTTTTTGGCCTTGTCGCTGTCTCGAGGAAATTTCTCTCTCTCCTTTGAGAAGTATCCTCAAGTGTTTGTTGCTTCAGCGCAGCCTTTGCCTTTGAGTTACATGAGTGAACTCACTGTATTCTGTTTATTTTTATTTTTTAGGTGGCGTATCAAATTGGTAGTATTGAACGCAGCTCTGTTACTACTGCGTTATGAAATGCTCGCATTGCATTACAGGCGGATGTTGGACTGCTTTTATTTTCCAATTAAAATATGTTTCTACACTGCAGACAAACAAAGGATTGGGCTTAAGTTCTTGCTCAATATAGCTGATACCCATCACTTAAAAAATGCCTTTTATTGGGCCAGATACTGATCTTTGAGATCGGATCGGGACATCCCTACTATTTGTAACGTTTCATGGCACAGAAATATATTGTAATAACCACACAAATCACCATTTACATTTATAAATATTTACATCTCGTTGACAACTTAAAGTCCACTTGATGTCCTCACTTTTGCCAGTTTGTGCAAAGTGTATAATATTTACAACCAGAAAGGGAAAAAAAGGAAATTGTTCTGTTTTTGACTTCACATCTTGTCGATCCACGACTACCAGAAGCTGAGGAACCTCGTGGTGTCCTGTAAAGCACTGAGTAGTTGGAAAATCATCCCGCTCTGTCCTGTCAGGTCAGTGAGAAGTCAATGCTCCTGCTAAATGAAATACTCCTTTTGGTTTTCACTGGGAGCGATCTGGGAGTCTGCCTGGCTGCTGAAGGGGAACTCATGGCTGTCTTCAGGCTGCGCTGCCTTTACCTCCTGGTTCCGGTACGTCTCTTTCCTGCTGCAGATGAATCTCGCCATTATCACCAACACAGACACAGTGACAAAGATCACCACTGCGATTACCCCTGAAAACCACAGACAGAGAAGGACAAGGTTTTTGGAACAAAAAAAGTGCGGGAGAATGACGAAAATCATAACTCGAAACTTTCTTTTGTCCAAAACAATTAAATCCAAGGTCTGAAAAAATAAATAACTTGATTTCAATGGCTGAGGGTGAAACTCTGGCCTGTTCTCACACTGTGCCGTCAGTCCAAATGCTGTGTCATTTAAATATATGAATGATCAAACTCAGGCAAATCTATATTTTCTTACAGAATGGATATTTTTTAACTGAGTGACAAAGTGTTTGAAGATTAAGTCAGACTCTTTCTCTCTTCCATGATGGTGTTAATTAATCCTTCCAGTAGCGCTGTGTTCATATTGCTGCTCAGCACTGATATCTGCATATGTATTGTTCTGGGACAATGTGGGTTCTGTCACTCTTCACCCTGCTGACATTTTCATCTAAATTTCAGCACATTCACATTTATCAAAAGATACTGGAGTTTCTATGAAGTTGGATGTGTGATTTTTGGTACATTTCTTCTGACTGTGATTTACATCTCCTGAAAAAGAGCTACACTATGGCAAGGGTCATTAGGCTCTCTCCAAAGTTTTGTTTTAACCATAAACAAAGTTAAGTTTATATCACTAAGGCTTCTGGTTTCATTTGTTAAAAAAAAAGAATTTGAGAGATGAGATACTGGTTGTCTGAGTTAAATGTTGCATTAAGGTGGTTTTAAAAATGCATAAAATATCCCTTTGACAGCAAAGTTTTTATTCTTTGTGTGAAATCTAACTGAAAATCTTATCTTTACAAAACCAGCCCCACACCTTCCCCTCAATGCCTCTTTTTTCCCTCCTTTAGTCTCCATCATAATAAATACTCATTCCTCACTTGGATCTTCCTCAAAACTGAAAATTTTATTATTTTCTTTGTTCCACAAGATACTCAAATGCATCTTTTCAAATGTAAAGTTTTGAGTTAGTTGTTATGACATTTATAATCGCTGTTTCCTTAATCCTGCTGAGATCGATTCCACTTTATATTACCTCCAATTAGAGCTGAGTCACTCCTAATGGCATTGACTAAAGGTTGACCTGGATCCACTGAAGCAGGCTGATCTGCAGAGAGAAGACAAAAAACAGAACAAAAAGGATAGGAGAGAGAGGAGAAAGGATGTTGGGGATAATGAGAGGAAGAGAAGAAACAGAAGACATGTTAGAAAAAATGTGAAATAGAATAAAAAAGAAAGATGAGGTAAAGGAGTATAATGGCAGATAGAGAGGAGAAAAGGTAGACTCAGTGTGAGAACCGTCGGTCGGTGAGTTAAGACAAGGCTCGTTGAAAGCCTCAGTGCAGCCTCAAATGACTTGACTACAGTTGTCTGACTAATCTCATCTGTTGTGCCATCACTCTGTCTGCTTACTGAGGAGGATGGTTAATGAGCCCGTACAAAAGTCTAATGAACAGCCTCAAGAATAATATTAAAGACATACCACACTGGAGGAGGGGTAATTAATGATATACATAGTAGAATATGGGCTACACAAAGGGCTGAGTCCGCTCTTTGTACCTGATAAGGAGTGTGTGGTTTCTGCTGCGTAGGGATTGGCAGAAGAGGAGGAACCACAGCTTGACTGGGCCAGTGGACCTGTGACGATAACGGGGCTGTCAGGGTGGAGCAGCGCAGCCTTTAGAGGACTGATGGAGTTAAAACGAACTGCTGATAGACAGCCGGTGAACCCAAGAGAAGCCACCGTGGTCAACTCTGCACTCAACTCCTCAGACTCTGGATACAGACAGAGAAAAACACAGAGAGAAAAGAGAGGTTTATTATCAGTAAGATCCAATTACACATCTAATAATTCACTTATCATTTATCTTGATGAGACCATTGTTGTGACGATAAGTAGCTTCTATGTATATCATTATTTTTTCTATATTAAAGAAGAGGATAAGCCTGCTGGAAGTTATTTTTCCCAACCAACGTGCCAAATGAAATGTAGATATTAGATATTGCACAATTCTGAAAAACGTTTAACAACATATTTTGAACTAATTCTTCCTACAATGTCCATCCATGGCAACTGGAGTATGATTTAAATTACAAACATTGGTTTTGATACTATTAATAGTCAACATTTATTCAGCAAAAGCCATTTAATGTATTTACATTCCATAATTACGTTTCTATTTAGCAGTTTTCATTGTTAGTGGTGGAGTCCACCATTCCTGCATGAGATTCAAATAACCTTCAACCACACAAGGGATTCGCAGGAAATGATGCATGTAAGTAATTCAATGTTACTGTTGGTTCCCCATAGCCATATCACAGCTGTATTAAGTTACCGCTGATGCGAAGCCAACATTTCCAACTGCCTCTGCCATGAAATGCAAGGTGGCTTTTATGGTTTAGCAGACACAAGAAACAAAAAGTATTTGTGGCACTGACGGTGAGTGTTCATCAATGATAAAATGAACAATAATTTTCAGAAACTGTTGTAAGCAGATCATTATTTGCAAGAGAGTAAATGTGAACGTCACAGTGATGCTGCACACTTCCAACTTTTTACTGTGCCCTGCTGTTGTGCGGAAAACAACTCGTCCCATGTGCAGCATGAAATCAGACTGCAGTTGCTATTATTACTGACTAACTTTTTAATTAAAACAATTTGAGGTTGTTTGGCTGCATTGTAAACAGATGGATTAGTTACTTTTCTGTTGTATTTCTGACAAAGTAGCTGTTAGATGAGTGTTTGCTGTAGTATCAAATCACATCTGATGTAGGAGACAAAATAGCAGTTTTTGTTTATATTTAAAGAATAATTATTATTTTAAGACATCCTATACTTTTTGGTTACAGTTCTGAATCACGGATTTTGATTGACAGCTTGGCCACTGATTAGCAAGTCGGCCCCATAGTAATTAGGGAGGTGGTATAATTTACAAATAGAAGTTGGAAACACTTGGGAACAATGGAGTCCTGTCTTCAATTGAGACCAAACACAGTTTTTTAACCATCTTATCTCATCTCATTGTTTATGAATCTATTAGTATCATCTTCTATCTATTTTCTGTCTTTCAAACACACACACACACACACACACACATACACATTTGAGCCTGACATTGTTTATTGCATTGGACTATAACGTTTTGGTAGGATATTTGAGTTTATTTATTATTTTCAAAAATAATGAACGCATGGTACCTGGATCTACCACAAAGGTGCATTAAAACAACTCTTTTATTGCTGGGGCAGTGGCTATAATTTTGAAATGTTATAGCCACTATACTTGCTGTTACCATTGGTAACCATGGGTGTCACCAAATTGACGAGAACTGAAAACCTTACAGACTCTTAACTTTAAAGATCCCTCCCAGACATGTATTAAGACGTACAAAAAACACTCCTTGGAACAATAATGCGTGCCTGATAGGTATAATTATCACGTTATAATCCTTAAAATGGCATCCACTTTTTCTCCCTAATTAAAAATTCCTATCTATAAATATGTAAATATATTTAATCTCAGAGGTTAAGCTGCTGAACACAAGATGTCTCCTACTTCACTATGAAGTCCATTCTCAGTGCACTGGAAGCTTCAAGTTTCCACATCACACTTGTGTAAGTTGAATATTGGACTGAAATTGGCTTCCAAACTACTTCTGATGTCACAAATCATGCTCGAAGGCCCACACCTTAATACTGGATTTTCAACAAGCACAGAGAAACTTTCCTCCCTCAGCAGGTGAATGTGAAAACAGCCTTCTGGTGTCAAACTTGGCACATACATCATTCTGCACAGAGAAGCTCAAACATTCAACTGTAGGAACAAGAAGAAAAAACATATTTTTGAGAGGACGAGGACTTCTAGATATAGGTATGGTTAGGTAGCCAAAACTTAGAAAATGTATTTTTATCAAGCCAACACCAATTGTTGTTTTGTTACAGAAAATAAACCCCAATGTCCAGAAGACCAAGACAAAACACCAATGGGTTCGTTAACATCAAAAAGGTTTATTCCCTTGAGTGTATGAATTTGCTCAGAAAATTTGTATGATCTTTCTTTTACTACATTATGTCTTGTGTAAAAGTGGAGGTTTTAGCCTAATAGTGGAGGCAAAGGTCTGACGGACTGTAAGATTCATGGGGACTGTAAGTATCCACAGCAGAGTTGGACTATTAGTTACCTACCTCGTCCTGGACCACAATGTTGGACAAGGATAACAGACATCTGCCAGAGAATCGACTGTAGTAGGTTATATGCGTTTTAATGTCTTTGTAACTGATGACAGAATGAAGCAGGTAATATATAAGCAGTGAAAACTTAACTCTCAGTCATTGGAATGCTTCTCAGCTCTCAGAAATAATAAAAAAACTACACAAAAACATTAATACACAAAGCCCCTAAAGAAACTTACCAGTGAGTCTCAGTTTTGGCTGATGTACTCACATCCCTGTGACAGCAGGTGCTAAATAAAATCTTCAGTAGCTATAAACGTCAGTGCAGTGCAATTTGATTACACAGCACATCATTGCCAGTCATCTAAGTTATTGCCAGAGAGAAACAACTTTTCACCACACCAATGGGACATTGCAGAGTGGCCTGGCTGCACAGAGCTGTTCATCAGCTGTATATTTGATCAAGCTTTGATTGAGTTTTAAATTGAATGTGATCCTCTGAGTGGCAGGAAATAATTTGACTTTGAATTATATATCTCATGGCACATGCATATTGACTAGCCTGCAGGATGGGGGGGCAAAATGATGGAGATGGGAGAAAAACTCGATACACAACAGATTTAAATGGCAGCTGTGGCAGTAGATATTCTAGTAGTGCAACATTTTTTCTTTAGTGGTTAAGAAGGCACACTTTTACTCTTTTATATTTCGAACAAATTTAAGTAGGGGAGTTTATTTCTATAAAGACTGATGCAAAACTAAATTATGTAAAAGAGAGTAATATGGGTTGATGTGATACAATTTCAGAGATCTTTACAATATTTTACAATTGAAAAGCATTAAAATGCAACTTTATTTGCCTATTAGTGGATGTTAAAAGTGCTGACAAGAGTTTGTAACTTCACCGAGAAGGATTTGTGTAAGCAGTCAAACCCCACGTTGACAGCACTGTGAACTGTCCACCTCCTCCCAGCTGCTGCCCTTTACCGCCACCTCTCTCATATATCGCCATCTCTCCCTGCCTCTGTCTTTCCTCCATTACTCTCTCCCTGTCTCTCTCTCTGAGTATCTCAGTCTCTCCTTTCTTTCCTGGTCCATTAGTTAGGCTGATGGATGACAGAGCTGGCAGGGAGTGACAGTATATCAACTATCTTGCTGCCTCTCTGATACTGATATGACTGTCTGAGTCTTTTGGCTAAGCTGAGGGAAGTCACATGTTAACATGGCCTAGGTCAGCAATGGATTAACAGAAAGAAGGGAGTTGAACCTAAAAACCGCATCAATTTGTACAGGTTTTCTACATGGGAACTGTGTTCTCATTTGTGAGAAATCATTAAGAGACCTTTTGGGGTTTTTTATGGTCAAAACTCTGTTTAAAGTCAATGAAAATAGTCACAGTACTAGCCCCTCATCATCTACGCCTAGGGTTGGTATATTAAATAGATTTCATCAATTCTAGTTCTGACTCTGATTTACTGTAGCTAATCAAAACCTAAGCCATAGGTATCTATGGTGAGATTGCTTTTAACCCAAGTATAAATCCAGCTTTAGGAATAGGGTAAATGAATCATACAGTAACCATAACCCACATGCATAACCACTGAGGTAAGTTTTCAGAAATATCTCAGTTTTTTAAATAAATTTCTGGTTCTTACGAATTTGGAACCAATTTTGATTAACAACTTTTTTTTGATACTCGAACCTGTCTGATCCCCTCATGCTTGAAACTGCATATTTCCAAATTTGTCTCAGATGGTACTATCCAAAAATAAATTATTTATAGTAGAGGAAAACACTAATGAATCACAGAAGTCCGGGACAGACAGTGCAGCCATGTAGAGAATGACAGGAGTGATATGAAAGTACCATGTTCTGTTATGCAGAGTGAGGTTTAACTGTACCGTCTGACTTCTTGGTTTAGTTTGACCCTACCCACACCAGCTAAGGCTTATTGGTTGTTATGTTGAAACGCAGGGTGCTGACTCCAATCTTCTAAGTAATTTGTTCTTTTTAATCTCTCCTCATTACCATACAAAGTGAAGGACCTTTTCTAAAGTTATTATCGTTAGTGCCGTCTGAAGCCCAGCTCAGGTAGACAGACATGAAGGATAAAGACTGTATTACTCACCACTTCGACACACAGATAAGAGTTCACAGACATATACTGTATTTTCTGAACTTCTGCATTAACAAAAAAACAATGCTGCCATTTACACAAATACATTACCTACCCAGACTGTGGCTCTAAAATGCATCTAATGCCACATAACAGCGACTTAAGTGGGTGCCTCCACCTTTAGTCATTTCCAAGGTTGTTCTTATTTTGCATCTCACCAGTAAAGTGCTCTCTTTGTGACCATCTAAGTATGGATGTCATCTTGTTTTTAAAAGCGGCCCAGCTGTTGCACAGAGAGAAGCTTTCCCTCTGGTCTGCCCAACATGATGAATAGAAAACAGCAGAAGGCTCCAGAACAATGCTTTGTCGCATAAGGGCCAAACATCTCAGTGCAGTTATTCAAATGAGGACGTCTAAGTGCAGGATTTTGCGCTTGGAGAGCATCACTTACCATGCACTCTACCGAGGATGAGTGATTTGATGCTGTTGAATTCCACATCAGATGTCAAGTTGAAGTCCTCTCTGGCGTTCTGGTCAATCTGAAACATAATGTATGTCACATCTGTAAAGGTAAAGGATTAACAGGTTGAAAGTAAAGCCTGATAACATTGTAAACAGCAAGATGTCAAGGACGGAGTTTGTCTCCATTAAGTGTTTAAACGAGGGCTGCATTCTGAAGAGACTTCGACAAATGGCTGCAGAGAAGCGAGCAATTAAACATGAAAAGCTAGCTGTAGGCTCAACCTCTGGTCTGACCTGCATATTCAACTGGGATTCAATTCAACCTCAAAGCTGGAAACCAATAGACCCTTGAGATTTTGTGGTTCACAGTGGCTGAGCAGAGAAGTCTTAAGTGGAGCAGTTTCTGGGGTGGTAAACGCCTCTTTATTTTATAATAAAGAGAGAGAGAGAGGGTGTGATGTATTGCTTGCAAACACAGAGATTCAGGCTTTAGTGAATCATTTATCACTAAGACATCTGCTAATGTTGATCAACCTGAGACTAAAGTGGAGCCACAGAAAACAGAAAGTAGCTTGAAAACAGATAGGAAATAATATTAATATATTATATTAAAGATTATTTGTAAAATTTAATTCTACAAGACTAATACCAGGTTTACAGAAATATCCTTATTGCCATCTCTGTAAAACTAGGTGAAAAATTTGGTGGCTGTGTGTGCAAACATAAGGGTATGTGTGAGTGTGTGTGAGTGTACCTGAATGGAGACAGTGTCTGCCAGTCTTCTAATGGCCACTGTGTGCAGATGTCCATCAGCCAAGTTCATGACTCTGCTCTCTAACACCTCCACATCTCTGCTGCTGTGCAACTTGTACCTCAATTCCAGCTCATCTTTGCAAGCACAAAATAACAGTACACTCTTACTCTACAATGCAGACCCGTACAGAATCAAAAATATCAAATCCTTAAAAAGATACTGGAGTGGAGAAATACTGGAGCCTTGTTAAAGAACCATTACATTACATCTATTACATATTGTAAATTTAACCTCAGATTTTATTACCCATCAGATATAAAACAGATCTAATACAAGCAGTTTCTAAAAACGTCAACCATTAGCACTGACTTGACATATTTCCTTTCATATGTTTAAACCTGCATTAACTGATTTTTTGACAACTTTGGCACGATTATCAGTCATTTGGAGTTGCGTGTCTGTCCACCTGATTAATGAAAGTCCAATTTTCACTCTCTTTCAGCTCTGTTTTTGCTCTTTACCAACTCCTAAGGGAAATATCCCGCTCTTTAGCTGCTAAATGCTCCACTATATTTCACCAGCTAGTTGCTGACTGTGTCTTTTTGCTTTTTTGGTGCTGAGCAGGTAGTGTGCATGAGTTTTTAGAGCTTTTTAATTTCAACTTCTGTTATCAGTGACCACCAACAATAAAGAAAAGCCCATGCTGTGAATGATTTAAAAAATGCAAGATATTAATCTGATGTATAACTGCTGCTTGGTATAAACATGTCTAAAGTCAAAGAGCCAAGACAAAATTAAATTTGCTGGATAATTCATTAAACACTTATACCAGCCTTTTAAAAAAAAAAGCTGAAAGTTACCTGTACTAACAACAATTTGTAAGATTTTATTGAAATCAAGTATATAAAATGTAAATTTCTCCAAATGTCTTAAAGCATAACTTACCCCCAGATATTTTCACTTTTTATTGTTAGTTGTTGTTGTCATGGGGACTGATTTTGTTCAAAATTACAAGAGAAATCTCTAAAACTTCCACACCTAGAGGTTGTTCATGCAATTTAAAATATTGTGTAATTCTTGTGTAATTCAGGTATATTCACAAGTTTCAGGCGCTGGATACCTTGCCAGGTGGAGCTACAGTATGTGCACCACTACAGTGAAGCAGGTGATGAAAATTTGAACACAATAATAATCACAATGGCAGAAACGACTGGGAAGGAAGACCCCCACTGAAGATAGAATTATCATTTAATAGTAACTGCACCAAATGTTTTCCTTGAATCTGACACTGTGCATGACAATGGGCCGAGATGCACAGAAAAGGAGGCAGCAGAGGATGACAGACTGACTCTAGAGGGAAGGAGAAATTAAGTGATTTGAGAAGAGTAAATTCAGAAAACAACAGAAAGACAAAAAAGCCACTGAGCGTCCTCACCATGTTTATTGATGAGCAGGGCCAGGTACTCGCTGTAGAAAGAGTTGACGTAGAGCAGCAGAGCAGGACTCTGGCTGGTCCTGAAGCTCAGAGAGATGTTTTCTCCTTTTAGTGTCATATCGGAGTAGACGGACCAAGGCAAGGCACTGCTGTTCCTGCTCAGTTCATAGGGCTCCTTCAGGATGTAGGCGATGGACGTTGTCGACTTAAAGTTGGCTGAAATCTCTGAAAGTTAGAAAGTTATTGGAGTGTGTCAGCGGGAGAGCTGACTAATCAACCATGTCTGTTATAAATTAAGTTTATTTACTATTTTGTTTAGCCAATTATGTTGCCTATATTTTGCTCCCATGTAAAATATTTTCCGTGAAGGAACTTTTTGTACTGCACACAACTAATGGGGAGAAAGTTGGGGTTGATCGGTGAAGTACGGAGCTGTTAATAAAGTTGACACTGCATGCTTTGTGCTTCAAGTCACTGTTGACTTCTTTAATATTTAACCAACACCGCAATCTTGAGTTCCTAGACAGAGCCATAAAAATGTTTTATCACTATTTAGTTGTGCCAAGTGAATATTGTAGTAAAATTAATAGTATGAAACTGTGGTTCCCTGATGGTGGAATGAGCTGCCCAGATCGGTCTGCCGACTCCCTTGGTGCATTCAAGAAATGCCTGAATACTCAACGCTTCTGTGAACACCTCAACACTTGAGCCCCTCTAACCTTTTAGATTGTTGCAGTACTTTCTTGTTGTTTATGGTATCATTGCACTTGTACCTGCCCAGCTATTTGAGAATTAGTACCACAGCTCTTTTGAGTCACTGTCCTCTAACACTTGATTGTTTTGCCCTACTTGTAAGTCATTTTGGATAAAAGCGTTTGTCAAATGACAAAATGTAAATGTTAATTAATCACATTGCCAATTAACATTTTGGGGAAATGTTCAGACTTTTTGTAAATTGGCAGATATGTTCATTAAAAATATCTTGCTTTGTTAACAAATAAAAGAAAACGTTTCTCTAAAATGTATTTGCTTTTGCAAATTTTTACTATTTACACATGGTTGGACTAGTGATCCAGCCTTTATTGTTAATATTTAGCTTTTTCTTTGCTGTCCCACATCCCTCTCTATTGAATCTGCATTTTCTTGTGAAACTGTCTGTATCTGAGATACAGATATTCAAGATAAGCTTAAATATATATATGTATATATATATATATATATATATATATATTATATAAATCCCCCTGTTTCTTTGGAAATGTGATTGAATCAGTCTGATCTCCGTCACGCCTCTGAATCCGGAACGCCGGCATGCTATGTAAACGCACACACGGAGGTGGCTTTATGTCAGCTTTGTGTGGTTCAGTGTAAAAAAGCAAAGGCGGATCCTCTTTACGGCTATAATGCGGGTCCTCTGTATAAAAGAGGCTTATGTATTAACAATTGGCCAACTATCAGCAAACACAAACACACACAAAAAAAAAAAAAATAGGGGAATTTCATCAGTATTTCCTTAACTCCATGTATACCCTGTGTGACAAACTACGGTAAAACTTTCAACACAAGTTGGTGTCAAGGTTTTCCTGTACGCAATATATCAGAGACTGAAAATACTTTTTGTTGAATAACCCTACTTTTAATTTGTGGCTTTAAAAGTCAAAAATGTTAAAGTTTAACTACACAGCACAGTATATTTCTACAGCACTGATTGACTTTGACATTATGTTGACTTTTACCACTGTGTTCAACAAGTCCTTAATGCATCATATGTTAGACACAATGGCATGGTGGGATAGAAGAGTCCTTTAAGATAATCCTGATGCTTGACCTTCAGGACAGAATGAGTTCATTATGACCCACTCAAAGCCTGTGTTGAGAGGCCGAGCAGACAGAGCGAATGAGACAGACAGTCAGGGTCAGTCTAATGTCTAATGCTTTCTAATCCTCTTCAGAAAGCTGTCTGATCTTTGCTCTCTCCTCCTCATTAAAGCACCAGGGCATGATAGGTCATAATAATTGCGTTATGTACAGCTTTAACATAAATCGCTGTGGGCTCACAAATGAACCCAAAACTTGCTGCATATCTAGTCCCCTTTCTGTTGTAGTGTTTCTTTAGTAGAGTTGTGAAAAATGACAACATTTGTCATTGTAGAAACATTTATATCTTTGGAATTTTAGGTGGTTGACCATTCGCTAAACCCTTTCCCCGATCATTGATTGTCTAATCATACGCCTCTTTTATACAGAGGATCCGCATTATAGCCGTAAAGAGGATCCGCCTTTGCTTTTTTACACTGAACCACACAAAGCCGACATAAAGCCGCCTCCGTGTGTGCGTTTACATAGCATGCCGGCGTTCCGGATTCAGAGGCGTGACGGAGATCAGACTGATCAGAGCTATAAACTGTGCCATGAGGGAGTACAAAGACCTTACTAGGATGAGGGGAGGACATTTCTCTTCATTTAATAATGTTAAAAGTTAAGTTAGACTTTTCTGTCGGCTTCCCAACTCATTTTAAAAAAGACTAGGAGAAAAGAGAGAGAGAGAGCAGCTGTGGTCAAATGAACTAGAGGGGTGAATGAAGAGAGGGAGCACTGGTAGTTAGGAAGCCGGTGAATCAGATCAGTTATTTTCTGATTGTTTACACAGCAGTTACTCTAAAGCACAAACACGCCCACACACCTCCATTCAATCCCGTGGCTGTACTCTGCACCCCGATTTGGTCTTAATACGGGCTAACACAATAGTGTCAGCTCCCTGTCCCTTTTTGCACACACAGTTGACCCGGCTCTGTGACTACCTCCGTAACCGGCTAAATGGCAGAGCAACTCTGCCCCCCACTCTGTGTCCGTAACAGCGAGGTGGATTAAAGGCGCAGTATTCCTGCCTTGAACGGGCTGTGTAAAAGGGGATGTATCTGGATACAGGTAGGCAACAGTATCTGGATTTCTCCCCATGAATCAGTGTGCATGAGCACCAGTAAAAGTCATACTTGACATCTAGAGAGTTTGGATGATCTGCTCCATTGTGAGCTGCAAACGCTAGCAAGTCCGGCTAACTACAGTAATCTACAGTAGTAACCCAGCATTACTTCCAAGGCCAGGGGCATTTCATTCATATACTGCGTCTCCTGGATGATGTCAGAGTTTAGGGCAACGTTAGTGGGCCTGTTCTGCTCTTTTATTGGATTTGGGTAAGTTTAACCTTGCTGGAACATGTAAGCTAAGCAGTTAAACAGGGTTATGTTAGGATGAAATAACTGTCTAATCATACTTATAACACTAGAACTAGCTAACCAGCTCTACACTGAACAATGTTGTGTCTTTATTTTCATGTCTTCTGCATGGATCATCAACTGGTGAGAATACTGACATGCAGCTTTAGCTCTTCACATGATATCATGTACAGTATATTTAGCCATTAAGTGCACACTCTTACTCCTTTACAGGTTTTTCCTTTTAAAAGGAGTCTGCCAAAATCATTAAAAAGTCAGCTAGACACTGTGATTTTAACCAACTAACCAACAAATCTGCTTCTCCTTACTGTTGACAGTTAGTTTCGTTAGCTGAAATGACAACTTTAGCCAACTAAAAATAAGGACCCTACTTTTGTCAGCATCTGTCTGAATCCAAAGACTATGTTTGTGTTAACGTGTTAGCCCGTAGACAGTAGAGTCAGTACTTGTTAGCCTGTAGGGAGTACACAAAGTGCTCGTTAGCCTGTTAGCTTGTTAGCCTGTAGACAGCAGGCTCAGTGCCTGTTAGCTTGTTAAGATATTCGCAGACTTGGGAGATACTCTCTGCTGCAGTCTGGTTGATTTCTTTACTTTAATGGAATTTAATAATCATTCTGCATTTTGATTGATTGGTTGTTTTTCTGTTTTGATTGAAATGTCTTTATTTTCTTATTTTGTCATGATGAAATGAAAAGCAAGAGGTTCCATGACACGCATGCGCTGCTCACGCATCCAGTGTGTCCCAGTTGTAAGAAGCTGTGGGTTGCAAACTGCTGTAAAAAACCCCAATTGAGACACATATTCTGAATGCATTGTATACATGTCTAAAGAAAGCTCCTAAAACCTGAATAATATCAACATATCCCACATGTATTAATCGGGAAATGTTACATCCAGAAAAAGGCCTAATTCAGAATATCCAAACGGACTATGCTCTTTACATGACCCATATCAAATTCGGAATAATGTAAATGTAATTAATGTCTCTTTTGAGACCCCTATATGTGTTTATATTTAGCAAATTAGCTCCATTAAAAGTGCTGAATTAGCTGATCTCCAACCTATTTCACAGAATTACGTGGTGGTGGCGTGTGATGTGTTAAAATCATGTACCGGTGCTTCGGAAAAAATGCCTATGGAAAGTCAATTAGAATACTTGGTCATGGTAGATAAACCAATGCCTTGATTCAACAACATCACGCAATGGGTGGTGGTTAATGTTGTTTTCTAGTTACTTAGAGTAACTAACTTGTTACTAACTTTATTCTAATATCAGGGTTTCCCATACATTTATTTGATATGATGACAATGCTCACCTATGGTTAACGTGACTTTTTGCTTTATTGTGAATTTACATATAATTCAGTTTTATATGATTTGAAATTGCTTGAATACTAGAACTCCAACATACGGAGCCCCTAAGGGGACATGGACAAAAAATATATATTTATATTGAGGCCACGTTTTACTACATCGTGCCTGTAATGCTATTTTGTGCACACAGGATACAATTCATTCTCACGTTTTAATTAATTTGTGCACACAAAATAAGTGCATAGCACAACAGACCAGCGTTTCTTCCTAGAGCATGAAGAACAGTGCACCTGCTGCACTTTAGTAAGTTTTAATCATTTTTCTGGCAAGAAAGTTACCATGTAGATTCGCAATATGTGGTCAGTTTATCCAAATAACGCCTGTTTGTAATGATGAAGATGCTTAATAAAAACGCAATTTAATATCGACTATCTGTTTATTTTAATACATCTGTATTTATTGAAATGTGGTGATATCTGTAGTACATATAGAGCCCAAGAAGCAGCGCTGTTGGTCTGGTACAGTAAAAACATAAAGCTTCTCTTCACATTCAGACAAACTAACGTGGCAGCTACAATTGCTGATTTCATCTGTGAAACCAACATTTATCTTCCAAAATGATTCTGATTTGTAATCACCATCATTAAATTTGTTGTCCGATACTGTTTTCATAGTTTCACAATTGCTTCCAGTAAAAACCTCAACCTGCTGTCTTCAACCATTATTGATTAGCTCACTGCAGAGCTCTGCACCTACATGCATAGTGAGGGCAGAAGAAGTCACACTGAATGATATCAATGTGTTTATATCTGAAACATGAACACCTGTTAATATTCCTGAATTTCGGCTTTGGCTTGTTGAATGTCTGTGTCTATTACAGATCATATTCTGTCATTCCCCATCGTTAAAATGTCGTCAGATACCATGAGTTCAATTAAAGAGGAGCACAGAATGTTTTTGTGTTACTATAATTCTATAACCAGTGACATCACAGGGTTGGATGGATTGGCTGAGTTCCACAGATACAACGGTAGAGACAGTGAAAGACAGAGAAATATAGACAGCGAATGGCTGACACAGTGAAAGATGGTGACTAGGGAGCCAGAGGACAAGACAAAAGGGAGGCCACTACTGTATTACTCCTGGGTGTACGAATGAGTTTTATCAGGTTAAAGTCAAGGACAAAACAGTCCATTTTCATAAACTGCCACTGAAACAGAGAACAACCTGCTGCCCTGGCTAGTGGCACTGACGAGAACTGGCAGAACTGACTGCAGGGTTTGCAGTAAACATTTTTTGGAGGACGATTACATTAGGGAGAAGACCTTTGAGTCAGGCAAGCTAATGGTTCGCTGGACCAACAGGCTAAAGTTTGTTCAGTGTGCCTCTCTCCACCACAGATCCTAGCGGGTCCAATCTCCTGCCCAGCACTGAGCCCGCTTTTTTGACCAGCTTGTCTAATCGCTTGGTGTTTTTGTCTGTAAGGCTGCCTCCCCAGCACACTGCAGCAAAAAAGAGTGCACTGGCCAACACCGTGTGGTAGAACATGGTCATCATTTCCACACACACATCAAAGGACCTCAGTGTCCGCAGGAAGAACAGGCAGCTTGTCATCCACAAGGACCCCTAGATATTTGTAGGTGTGCACCACTTCAATGTCCACCCCACAGATCTTCACTCGCTCCAGAGGGGGCTTAGACCTGCGGAAATCCACGATCATTTCCTTTGTTTTTGAGGTGTTCAGTTGAAGGCGTTTTTTTCAACTCCAGTCACTGAAGGCTGTTATTAGATCCCTGTATTCAGATTCCTGTCCATTCCTGATACACGCCACAATAGCAGTGTCATCCGAGTATTTCTGGATGTGGCAGGACTCAGAGTTGTATTTGAAGTCCGAGGTATACAATGTGAACAGGAACAGAGCCAGTACAGTCCCCTGTGGAGCCCCCGTGCTGCTCATTACTGTCCCAGAAACACAGTTCCCCAACCTGACAAACTGTGGCCTTTCTGTCAGGTAATCAGTGATCCAGGAAACAAAGGAGGGATCCACTACCATCTCTCTGAGCTTGTCTTTGAGTATGATGGGTTGGATGGAGTTGAATGCACTTGAAAAATCAAAGAACATGATTCTTACATAACTGCCTGATTCCTCCAGATGAGAGAGGGAACGGTGGAGCATGTAAAGGACAACATCATCCACTCCAATGTGTTCTTTGTATGCAAACTGCAGGGGATCGGGTTTGTCTTTGACCTCAAGCCTCAGTCGGCGTAGAAGCAGACGCTCCAGGGTTTTCATGATATGCGACGTAAGGGCCACTGGTCTGTAGTCGTTTAGTTCAGCCAGACATTTTATTTTTGGTACCGGTACAATACAAGATGTTTTCCACAGAGCTGGGACCCACCCCAACTGTAGACTCAGGTTGAAGATCTTCTGGAGAGGTTGACACAGTTGGGCAGCACAGTCTTTAAGCAGACACCCACTATTGGCTGTCTTTTCTTTTTGTTGTAGCCAGAGATTCCTCTCCACAACTCCCGGAAGTTGCTGTGTTGTAAATTTCTTTCAATTCTCTTTTTGTATTCCACCTTTGCCATCTTCAATCTCCTCTTCAACCCATGTTGCACTTGTTTGAGCTGTTCTTTGTTACCGTCTCTAAAAAGCTTTTAGCTTTAGCTTTTTTTTCTGGTTGAGGATTGCTTTTATGTCACTTGTGATCCAGGGTTTGTTATTGGGGAAACATCGTACAGTCTTTGTAGGTATGACTGTATCTCTACAGAAGTTGAACAAGTAAAACAATCAACTTGACTGTCAGTGTCCGTACTGTTCCCCTCTGTTTCCAGCAGCACATTCCAATCTGTGTATTCAAAGCATACCTTCACTAGCCTCAGGTGTCCATTTCCTGACTGTGAGGGTAGTTGTAGGCTGACTCAGCACACGGGGATTGTAGCAGGTCTGCAGAAAAACCAGGTTGTGATCTGACCGGCCCAGTGGTGGTAAGGCAGTAGCTCTGTAAACTTCTTTGACATTGGCATATAGCAGATCAAGTGTTTTACTTTCTCTGGTAGGACAATTAACAAACTGTGTAAATCCAGTCAGGTGGGAAGACAGTTTCAGATGGTTGAAATCTCCAGATATTAATACAAGTCCCTCAGGATGTTTAGTCTGTATCCTGGCACCAGTTTCATGGAAAACTTCACATAAAACTTCAGCAGTTGTCTTGGCAGGAACATACACAAGTATTGTTATGATATGACTGAATTCTCTTGGTACATGGTATGGTCTCATACCAACTGCCAATAATTCAGTATTTGGACAGCACATCTTCTCCTTGACAGTAATATGCAAAGGACTACACCATCTCTGATTCACAAATAAAGCCAGTCCTCCTCCTTTCTTCTTTCCACTAGCTTTAGTGTCTCTGTCCATCCGTACTGTCCATCCGAGAGTGAAGCCAGGTAGTTCCACACAGGAATCAGAGATGTTTTGATTCAACTAGGTTTCAGTAAAACACGAGGACATAGTTGTATGTTGTTCCTTCTTCTTACAATTCAATAAGGTTTTTTAGCATGTAGGATAGCTAGTTTTTCCTTCACATGGCTCAACTGTCGAATAGGTGTCACACGCTTGGTGGCAAATTTTAAAATATATATATATATATATATATTGTAGCCATCCAGAACCAACATAAGGCACAATAATTTGGATAGTAAATAATTTGGAGGGAGAGCTGTCCGGCCTGTGCTGAACAACCAGCAGCTTCCTCCACCTTACTGTCACTGTCACACTTCTTTTTCTTGTGCATCCAGCTCCAAAAACCTTTTTTATCCCCAGTCTTCACTTTTTCTTTCTGTTTTTTTTTTTTTATCATCTCTTCTTTTTTTCATTTCTGTTTTCTCCTGTCTGTCCAGCTTTGTCCAGACCGGTTTCAGTCTTTGCCTTTTTCTTGCGAGACCAGAAACGTCTCTTCTTCTTCATTGTGTTCTTTTTCTGAGAAAAAAGAAGACACTGGAGTTACTCAAGTGTCTTTTTCTCCTCCTTCATCTGTTTAACCCCGGCCTCTAAGCTCTCTTCTCTCTCGGTCAGCTCCTTTGGGAGTTTTTCCTCCAGAGTGTCGCACTTGGTCTGCCAAATTTTCTGGTTCTGGAGAAGTTCGGTCTATCTGCTGCTGAGCTGGTTGGAGGTCTCTTTCAGCCTCTCGGAGAGATCCTCCTCCTTCAAACAGAGTTCCTGGAGTTTCTTCTTCTCCTCAGTCTGTTTGAATCTGGCCTCTCAGCTATCTTCTCTTTCAGCAAGCACCTTTTTCAGCTTCTCCAGTCTGGTCTGGAGAAGTTTAGTGTCTTTGCTGCTCAGCTGGTTGGCGGTCTCCGTTAGCCTCTCAAAGAAATCCTCCTTCTCCTTCCTGAGCGTCAGGATTTCAGCGTCTCTCTGGCTGAGCTGCTCTTTCAACTGCTTCAGCTTTTCAAGCCACTTATCCTGAATCTGCAGTGTCTCCTGTTTCAGCTTGGACGCAGCTACTTTCTCTGCCTTTCATTGTGTTGTAGATGCACTTCTCCTTGCAGAAGTGCTCCATTTTGTTGGTCTACAGGGTCTTATTTTGGAGAGTTCCTCTGTGAACTCCCTGTCTTTGGTCTCTTGATCTCCCTTCAGCCTGTTCACTGTCACTTTTCAGTTGTGTAACTTGTGGCTAAAACTAAATTTTTCAGTCTGTGCACTGGCCAGGATGGGCTTCACAGATTTGTGTCACTGGATCCAGTCCGCAATCACCCTGTGTTCATCTGCAAGGGAATGTCACAGATGGCCGCGGTCATGGCAGGGAGACCTTCCAGCTTGTGGTTTTTGATGATTTGGACAGTGCTCAGGTGCAGTGTTGGCCAATCTCACCTGGCGTCTAGGGTTGTTTCTTCTGTTCATGGCTCTAACAAAGACGATGTCCAGAAGTGAAGCAGTAGATGTTTGTTGGTACTGCAGTTGTCTGTAGTAGACTGTACTTGTGAGGGTCATAGTGGTCTGTAGAGGATGGTAATGGTCTTTGGCAGACTGTACTTGACTCTGACTCGGTTCTCAGATATACTGGCTGCATAACGTTCTTGAATCCTGTATCATAAAGAATTTCATAACATTCTTTTGTCTTTAGATAGATAGATAGATAGATAGATAGATAGATAGATAGCCTTTATTTTAGCAGGAAGCAAGGCTCTAATTTACAACTAACAGTGCCTTGCAAATAAACTATATAACGAAAATTGTAAAAATGTAAAATCAACAATCCTATACAAAGCATATATACAACACAAACACATAACAAATGACTTACAAAATACAAAAAACACAAAGAAGACAGTAAAATAAGTAGATTACATTGCAGTCAAGATTAAGAAACATAAGAACGTTCATTAAATAAAATATTGTTCAACAGAATCTTAAAATGTTCTAGGGATAAAAAAATGTCTAATTTAAGGGAGTCCTGAAGCGTAATCCACCTATGAGGAGCACAGTAGGTGAATGCATTTTTTCCCAGTTCTATGTTCATATATGGAATATCCAAGGTAATGCATTCTTGTGAACGAGTATCCCATATTAACAAAGTCTTAAAAGTGATGATAAATAAAATGGTAGCTTATTTAGTACGGGTTTATGAATAAAAACAAGACAGTGTTGTTCCCTTCGATTGGTAAGTGATTTCCACTCTACCTTCTCATAAATGATACAATGAAAGTTTCTAAAACTGTCACCTGTAATAAGTCTAAGAGAACTGTAATACACAGCATCAAGGGGTTTGATTAACTATATATAATATATAATATATATATGATTCAAAAAGGCCACATCCACAAATATCACATGTCTAATGAAATCATCATCGTCACTCATTGACTCGACATCCGTCACCTTATTAGTTAAATAAAAAAACATGAGATGGTGAGAAGAATAAAATCATATTATTTTTCAGAAGTTACATTTTTGCGCAGGACCTTCACATATCATTGCAATGAGTGTGGCACTGATGATGTATGTGGTTTATTCCACTGTGAGATTGACTAATGCATCACTGACTGTCATTTCAAACTGGCAAACAAATATCTTCCTCTTTATTTGGAGAGCCTCTGGATAGGATGCCCAGACTGAGCTGGCAAAATAAAATGCAATAAAAAGCAATAGAATAGGCTGCTGTTCAAATAAAACAGTAACAACACTATAATATTATACTGATATGAGCGAAATATTATAAACTCACTGTTGAGTAATAAAGAAAATAAGCAGAGAGCTAAATTAAGTTACTATTGCATTAATTCAATACAGTTATATAAAAACTATGAATTAATATAGACATGTTTAAAAATGTATATTGTGGTAACAGACACATAATTATCTGCTGCAGATGAGTTCTATAATATTATACAGGGTATAAAATGATTAAATGAAATTTAAAATAGTGTTTTAGAGCAAATGTTATTTTTAAAACCTACAGTACTTGCAATAATCTTTTTTTTTTTTCATTCTTTATCCCTTCAGTAATTTCTAGAGCTTTATTATATAATGTGTCTCACTCTGCCTTCCTTAGACACAAACCTATAATGAGCTTCATGCTGAATTATCCATTCATCTGTAATGTACTATATAGGGAAAATTAAATTGTCAGGGCAATTGTAGAGATGTAAAGCTAAATGAACTGATTTGGAGTTAGAGGGGAGACTTCATTATTCCAAAAATGATACCAGAACATGTTTCCCTCAGGTATTTACCGTCCAGTGTTTGATCTGTCTGTCATATATGATTTGATCTGTCAGGAGCCTGTTGTCTCTTGAGATGTCCGCTGAACTGAAAATCTTGTACATTCTTGTTAATGTTATCTGAGGCACAGTATATCAATAAATCAAATCATTGGGTCTGTATATTTACAGGCAGGAAGTCTCTGGTGTGTATTTCAATGTCTGTACCTTTATGACAGAAGGCTCCAGTGTAGGCTGACTGGCCACAGTCGCAGGAAAAACCATTGGCTCTCTCTACACAGCGACCCTGGTTCTGGCAGAGCGAGCCGTAGCTGCTGCAGTGGCCCGGGCATCCAGGTCGGACCCCGGGGGTGATCCTCGCTCTTTCCTCCAGGTCCAGAGTGACACCATTCAGCTGCAGAGAGCGAATACAGCCCAGAAAGCCTTTCTGCCTGGACGCTGTGCCTCCTGCCAAAAAAACAAAACACACACACACACATAAAACACTGCTGTTAGCTTTCGCTTAGTATGTCACACTCTTACTCTAACTCTGTCTCTACATGACTAAGTTTGTATTTTCATTTGTACATTTGTATCTTGGCCATGTCTGACCCACAGGACACTCCAACAATGACATTGCCTTGCATTGCGCTGGCTGTTGATTGGCTAACTGCTTGGCTGATGAGCCATCTGGTGGGGTGTGTGATATTCATCCTTTCCACTAACTGGCGACAGGAAGAATCTCTTCCTCCTTTCATCTGACAATTAACATTCTAATATAACAACCTCACACTGTTCAAAGAGTTTAAACTTGGCAAAATTATATTTCTCTCGGAGTTCCAAGCTGGCAACATCTTATTTTATATTTATGCTTGACAGTTGTTATTGTTCTCGCAGATTGGAATTGGCAGGGTATTACTCTCATAGTTTGACTCTGGAAAAGCATCAAATGTTCAGGCAGAGTAGCTTTTTCATACCACTAACTCACCAACCTCTGTGTGACTCTAGTCTCCTTCTGTACAGACGACACATTCGGAGCACTCAGAGTGGGAAATTCAATTAAGCATTCTCCTCAATAAGGAAAAGTTTGACTGCACTGAATGGAACACATGCACAGTAAACTTCTTTGATGATGCTTTTGACAAAGACTTTTATGTCTAGATTCTGAAAATTGCCGGCTGTGACTGCAAAGAAAGATTAAATCCTTAGTGCACTCTGGCTAAAAGGCCAATGACAGACTCCTGGGGGACACCTCCTCTGACTGAGGGAGCAAAGCAAAGAACAGGAACTGCCAGAGAAAAAGCACTCAGGGATTCAGAAGAAAAGGCCTGTGTGGCAGTGAGGAGTTCAGACATTTAAGCAGCTTCAGATTTTTTCACCTCATAGTGTGAGAATACAAAAGGGTCTAATATTTCATAAAAAGCAAAGTATCAAACAATATATTTCCTAATGTGACATAACAAACTAAGCAAGAGGACATGAGCACATGTTATATTCATATCAGCCAACACAGACACTGTAACAATACATTGACTTATTCATAAGAGTATCACTTTAACTTTGGCTAGTAGAAGGATGTGTGTTACAGTGTGTATACAAAATTTATTTTTTCCTAAGGGAATAAATGAAGTTGAACTAGAATAACTTTGTGTCAAGGCAATATTATGGCTTATTAATTAAAACTATGGAATATCCTGTGTTATTAAGCTATATGGGACAATGTTATATATTACGAATGGGATGGATGCACTATTCAAACTGCAGCAATATAGATGTCTTTGCAGTATTGATATGAGGGCATGTTGCTAACATTATGGATTAACAATAACAATCTCTAAAACACATGGCTCTTCATTTTCTATAACAAGAAAGAGAGCAGACACCTCTGCTGTAAAATGAGTATTTGTAAAAGGCAAATACCTGTTCACACAGCAGTATATTTCATAATCTGATCACGTTTCCATTCACGCATATGAATCCCTCAGCATAGCCAGTAAACACCAACAACGACCGTCATACCCATATAAGGAGAACCACTCGTGTTCACTTCTTTCTAGCTGTTCAGGGAGGATTATTAGCTCAACACGGCCGCATCCAATCAATGCTCTCCTCGATCTGTCTGCATCTCTCCACTCTCATCATTGTTTGTTGTTTGTTGATTTTCCCCTCAAAATGTGTGATTACGAACGAACGAGTGTCCACAATATTTGCAGAAAGATAAAGCCTCATAATGCAAGATGGATTTTCATCCTCTCAAACACGACAGTTAACGGTGAGAGGTTAAACACAATTATGAAAAGCTGTGGAAGAGATGAAGTGAAGATAAGAGAGTTTGAACTGATGGAGTTGAGATGAATAGAAAACAGAGAGATTTCTTGGAAGTTTATAAAAGGCCTCAGAGCCTTAAAGTGACCCAACAGATGTAATTTTAGAAGCATAAACTCATTAAGCTACAATTTATTGCATTTATTTTCTTAAACCAAAAATGAAAAGTCTTACTGCTTCCAGCCATTCTGTCAATGATAAGTCTGGTAATATTCAATCATTTTCTTATTGTCAACAATTCCATTGAAAAAAACAAAGCCAACAATGAATTGATTTATTCTATAAAGTAACGCCTATGTAGCAAAAGCCTGATACAGTTTATTCCTCCATTGTTGTCCCACACCTATTAAAAACACATCAATAAGCCACACCGTCGCACATGTTCATTCATTATGATGAACGTGGGCACTGTAGTAATAGTTTATTTGGATTCAATACCACAGACACCGTCCGGCTGTTGTAAATACTCACTACAGCACCGAATGTGTATTAATCTTTGGCTGAAAATGGTCCCCAACAAATGCACTAGGAAATTACTTAAAGGGGACGTATCATACACATTTCCAAGTCTAAAATTTACATTCTGGAATATCTTTCCATGATTTACGTTCATAAAACTCTACTATTTATCTTATAATCACCCTTTATGTAGCTCCTCAGTTCAGCCTCTGTCTGAAAAAGGCAGTTTTAGCTCCTGTCTCTTTAAGGCCCCCATCCCGATGACCCCACTCTGTTTTATTGGGTAGTTTCTAGAGGCTGCCCCTCTGCAATCATCTGGCAGCTCAGGAGTCTGACAAACCTTTTTCTCATTTTTTACTCAAAACATAAACTTCTCAAATACATGCGTACATGTTTGTGCCCAAATCCGATTCGAAATATGTGCATGGACAACACAAACAACCCATGGAACAACC
Organism: Thunnus thynnus; assembly: GCF_963924715.1. Classification (NCBI taxonomy): domain Eukaryota; kingdom Metazoa; phylum Chordata; class Actinopteri; order Scombriformes; family Scombridae; genus Thunnus; species Thunnus thynnus. The sequence goes on along the minus strand of NC_089524.1, from coordinate 7,200,945 downwards.
TTAGCAACAAAGACTACCAACAGATGGCTGTTTGTGGGCATGCACAAACAATCTGACGTCAGAGATAACATTGCAAACAAAGCATTTAGAGCAGACTGAAGCCTGGGCTTTTGACTTGCAGGCAGCATTTTTACATATATCCACCTCAAGTTTTGGACCTTTGACCATGTTTAACATAGATAGCCAACATCAAAACAGTATAAGAATAACAGAAAATCACAAACATTATATGAACCTATATTGAACCTTTTTTTAAAGTAAAGATGTGACCTGAGATTTACATCTTCATTAGCAACAAATATGCTTGGATTGGAGTGTCACAGAGAGGGTAGAGAAGCAAGAACATATTGAGAGACAGACTAATGCACTGCTGGTTTGGCCTTTTCTAGGGATTTGTTGACAATAAGAGAAATAGAATAACACCAGCCTTATCAGCCTTAACTTTAAAGGTGCCAAAGTCAACGTGTCATCCCGTAAATGCAGTGTTTCCCATTCACAGGCTCTACTTGGGCGGCCCGCCCAGGTAGATTAAGACCTGCCTAAGTAGGTAAGATCTGTCTGAGTTGTGAGTTGCAGTAACTGAGTGGGGACTATAGGCTTCTCTTTGCACAGCCGCCTAGCTAGCATCTGCAATTGACTGCATATAAACATGGACACGCGTCTTCACTTCCTACCGCTATGCAAAAGTGAAGCCAAAATATCTCATTTCAGGGAGCTGCCACCTTGCTTGTGTGATGTCATTTGGAGCCAGAGTTTGCACAGTAGAGTCAGGTGGCGGGATGATGGCCTGCAGGACACGCCCCCCTCAGCCATTCCACCGCCTGATGTAGGTTTGAGAGCGGCTGTCACAGCTGTCAATCATGACGCCACACCCCCTTTTTATATCGTCAGATAACTAATTAAAAACAAACTCATCAGAAAAAAAATGAGCACTTGGGGGTGGGGCCACTAGGGGGCGATCGAGATGTTTTTGCTTCACTTTTGGGGAGCTGTCATGCAGTCCATATTTATATACAGCCAATAGCGTCTACCAATAGCCTGCATGTGAGGCATTTAGGGAACATCAGTAAATTGTAGCGTCTACTGATAGTCTGCATGTTAGATGTTTAGGGGACATCTGTCAATTGTGGCTACAGAAAATAACCCGGGTTACACTCTCCCCCTATAAACTGCATGAGTCTCTGCATGCATTTGGGTCACACGTCGTGCCACCCACCACTATATGTAAATTCTCAACCTGTGGGAAACACTGAAACGCTTGCACAGTCTTTAGCTGCTTGAAATTAGAGTGAAACATTGTGTGTTGAATTTGACATTTCATGGTAAAGGAGAGCTTATTCACTGCTTCTGCCTGTATTTTCATGCAATTTTCCAGTCAGCAAGTCAGTATTGCTCCGTACAGACACAGGTGCAGCTTTACAGGCTACACATGCACACACACACACACACACACACACACACACACACACACACAGCGAGAACATGATCTATTATATCAGCACACTCAAAAACATGGTTATTTATCAAAGGTAATTATTGTTCAGTGTTTGGAAAGCTTGACTCAGCAACTCCTTTTTCCAGCATAAAACTGATGACTTATTCCCCCTTTATACAACCAAAAGCATCAGCACTTGTTAATGCACAGTTAGGCCAGTTATATACTGCAGGAGTCTTTAGTCTATTAGACATATGCAGCTGCCTGGTACTGTTGCCTGAACTCGAGCAGCTGCCCATGTGAGATTTGTGTGGTGAAGTAGCAAAACTTTTACCCCACAACGCTATCTAAACAGAACTGCATGGCAAAGAGGGCTGAAACAGCAGCGTTTACTGTATTAAAGGAAGAAATCTGCTGAGGTTAAATTTCTCTGAGTGGCTGCGTACTTCAAGATGATCCAGTGAGACAAAAAGACTGAAATCTTCTACTGTAGTTCCCTCCGCTCGTTAATTTTTTTTTTTTTGCCACAGCAGGTCTTTGTGTGTGCTTGTGGACACATTTGCATGCTTTTACAGTAAGTACAGTGTGTCTGTGTTGCTGGAGTCACAGTATAAGATAAGAGTAAATAAGACCTGGGAGCAATTATCACCAGCACTCAGCTGCTAATGAGGTAAATGTTCAAACACCATCATTCTTTCTATAACCCTCACTCCTTAAACCCAAATCCTAAATCTACTCTCGAAAATGCTCTCAGTTTGAATTTTCCTCATCTTACATTTCGAAGGCATTTTGAAAACAAACACTCTTTCTTCTCACCTATGAACAACTGGCTGTTGAGCTGCAGATGAATGTGTCCATCAGAAGGAGCCTCCTGTGTGGCGGCGGGGAACTCGTCGACACGAAGCGATGCCTCCTTCACGTTTCGCTCGGCTCGCACACTGTGCCACCGGTTGTCGTTCAGCGGGACGCTCGTCATCACTCTCACCTCCAGTGGCCCGTTCCCCACATCGAAAGAGAAGAGCACCTCAAAGGAGGCTGGACAGGAAGGGAAATGGGCAGAACAGTGAGATCACACAATGCAGAGTGAGAAAACATGTAAAAGAGAGAGAGAGATGGTAGTGTCCTCAGACTGTGTAGCGTTTGGACGACTGGTTGACTGTCACACCAGCAGAGTGAGTTTGACTTGTTCCTGCCGGATTCTAATGAGCTGATTAACAAACCCTCCCTGACACTGAGATAATTGTGTTCTCTGATGAGGGACACATTGTAAATCCCTTGTGTCACCGCCAAAGATGCTGCAGCTCCATATATGCAGCGAGAAACAGACTTTAAACACTCCGTCATGGCCCTGCCATGATTCTGACACTCTTAAACTTGCATTTGCATATTTACAAATGATTAAAATGATTTGTATTTGCAAGATTTTACATATGTCACTGTATAGACCTCCTCCTATAGTTACGGGGGTGTAGGAGGAGTTCTAGTGGTTACAGTCTTTCTCTTTGTTTAAGAGATTTCCTGACAAACTTAACAACAGGAGCTCTAAGAATAAATCTTTTTTCCAAGAAATAGTTTGCTTTCTAACCATAAGAGATATTTTACGTTTAAAAATATGACACATTTAGATAAACATACAGGTTCCTTTTTCAGTTACATTGTTCATTGGAGAAGCATTTTTCCCCACTTTGGCTCCAGTCTGGGCTGTCTCTCAATGAACCCATTAGTCATGTTACTCCATCATCATATGTTGGCAAAAGCGTGAAGTGACTTCCTCTCACCCGTCCATCTGTTGGCAGGATGAACAGACAGCTGGACGCAAATCTGAGATGATTCAAAGACCAGCTCAGGGTCCAACTCTTTGCGTCAGAGCTGCTGAAACACCATTCACAAAACATCGTACAGTTGTGTGGCATCAACCATGTCTGTAGCTACTACCTTCTTCAGTCCAGCTCTGCACTGTCGGCAAACAAACAACACATACTGCAGTTGCTTTTTTAATTACTCTTCTAAAAATCAAGACATCCGTTTGACTTAGAGGTTAAGATGCTGACCATGAACCTCAACGTCCCTGGTTTGAATCTGGTTGGAGACGTTTATTGCATCGCTTTTGTCAAGTTATCCATTGTTATATAGAACATTTTTAGAGCCTCAGACAGTGTTTGTGACATTTAAAAACAGATTTACATCCAATGCTAGTTTTCTAGGCTACATAAAGACTTTGGTTATGTGTTGAATTTTCTCTTTAGTACCACTTTTAGCTTGGAATTTGTGGTTGTGAGTGAGACAACACACAAAATTTGGGACAAACCTTCATGTCCCCCTTTAGGATGATTTCTAAAAACTTTGGTGATCCTTAACTTTTCATCTAGCACCATCATTGAGGCATTTTATTTTAGCATGCTATAACGTCAAACTGACGGGTAACATGCTAAACATTATACTTTTATCATTGTGAGCCTCACCAAGCCACTAACATACTGCAGCTGTAGCTCACTTTTTCCACCTTGTTGATACATCACACACATAGACGGATGGACATTGCATTGTGAGTACGTGCTATCCCAGTGAGGCTGAAACTAATCTGGGTTAGCGTGCTCTAGTCATTAATCTTCACAACATTTACACAGCTCCATTAGGTTAAAAACTTAAAGAGAGGTGAGCCGAAGGCCACATGTCCTTTCATCCATCATCACGCTGCCAGCATGTCTGCGCTCCACATTTAGGGGGTAGCAGTTAGCAGAGTGGTGACATCTGTGTGTGAAGAAAACATCATTCCTGTGGAGAGAGACGCTGCACCGCTGTGGGATTGTGGAGCCATTTGATAGAAAAACCCAGAGGCATAACTTAATTTAGAAACTGCTCACTGGCCGCCAGGTATAGTCATGTTAACAGAAGTAATAATGATACAGAGCCATCTCAACACAGACTGTCACAATAACAGCAGTGAAAGTGTTGCAGCGAGATAAGAGACGTGCTCTGCCATAACAATGTCGGAGGTTTCCCTAAGGAGGAGGCTACCATTGTCCTACTGTGTCAATGCATGTGTGTGTGTGTGTGTGTGTGAGAAGAGAAAGAGAGCTATCAGAGAGAGATTACGCTTTAGCTCCCACAGATCACCTGTACGCTTCTTACAACAAACAAAAAAACGTCAACAAACAATTGAGCTCTCACTTACAGCTGAGTTCGATCCGGATGAAATCCTTGATGCCCAGATTTTCTAGGAAGACCCCAGAGGAAGATGTTGTTTTAAACAGAAAGGAGATGTCTGCATTCAGCTCTCCGTGAAAGGTGGGGAAGTGAAGGTAAGACGTCGCCTTGTCAAAAAACGCAGCGTTCCAGAAGTTCTCTGTGACACAAACAAAGGCCTAACTTAACTAATGCTTCATATTCTTAGAACATGTCCTAAAACGTCCTTGTTTTATTGTTCTCCAATATAAAAAGATGTAAATCTCTTTTTCGAAAGCTGGATATATTACTCTGGAACAAAGCTTGTTAAATGGGAACTCATTATGATGGCTGCATAATGAACATCATGTAGCAAACAAATGAACCAACTGTTCAGCTAATTAGCTAAGGACGAAGGCATAACTCCATCTACGCTATCTCATTTAGGTTGATTTATCTCGCAGGGCATTTATTTATTTACTTGTTAAACTGAAGGCTGAAATTAGAAGCAATTAAAAAAGGTAAAATATATCACTTAGATTAGATAATTATGTATCTTTTCATTAGAAGTTGCTATTAGAGAGCATAAAGGGAGTTATATTTTAGCTATTGGTCTGCTAATTAGATAACTGGCTGCAGCCTGTTTTTCCATAAACCAGTTACATGGCAGGAAGGAGACTGAATACAGGTTTCAGGTCACTGTACAGTTGGATAAAAACTGTTTCAATCCCATTACAACACGCTCAACATGTATAATATCAAAATAGCCACAAAGGATACATGGTGACAAAAGTTAGCTCTCATTACATGTCAACATTGACACCAGCATTGTGTAAAGCAATAACCAGGCAGCTTAAATAGACTCACTGTCTCCATGACAACGGAGGGGTCCCACCCTGTAGGCAGCCTCCGACCCCGGCCGCTGGATGTCACCCAGCACCAGAGACCTGACCGGGAGTGTCTCCTTATGGGTGAGCAGGCCTGAATCATTAGCCCTGGATGATGAGGAGAGGAAGAAGAAGAAGAAGAGGTAGAACAAAGGGGAGGATGAGAAGAAGTATGAAGAGGAGGGGGAACATGAGGAAGAAAAATGAGAAGGAGCAGGCAGACCGTGAACAACAAGGAAGGAGGAGGAGAGTGAGAACAAGGGAGGAGGAGGAGGAGGAGGACCACAAGAGAGATGTGGGGAAAAAAAAGAAAAAGGAGGCAGTGTAGAAGAGGACGAGGAGGAGAAGAAAAAAAAAAGAAGGAGGAAAAAGACATCAACATTAAAAAGTTGAATAGTGTAAAACTTGCACCCACCTGAAGTGTGTTTGAAAAAGTGGGACAAACTGTATTTAGATTACTAACACTCCATCTCTCGACTGTGTTCATTTGTTCTCTGAGTTTTACAGGTAGATGTTCAAATGAAGAGAAGCAATTCAGCTGACACGACATGTCTGAGCCGGTGTGTTCGTGGAACCGTTTTCCGAAGGAACGAAGACTGAGTGATTCATCTCCACATTCAACACACTCACACACACGCAGCTCTGCGGTGTTTCCAGCTGTGTTCCTGGGAATTTTTTTGTCAAAGAATAAATCTAGGACTGTAGGCACATACAGCGCTGCTGAATCTGATGAGATATTGACGGCAGGAGAAAATCTATAAAAATAGAGTCGCACTGATTTGAGAAGGGAGATAATAGAAAAAAGGACCTTTGGCTATGCAGACAGAAGTGGGATTGGTTAAAATACAGGAAAATGGGTCTACCAGCAGAATTGGTCTCAGGATTGGGGAAGGTGACCTAAATACAGAATTGCTGACAGCATGGATAAAAGGATTTAAATACAGGATTGGAAACGTGAAGTGGGATGTTTAAATATCTTGGGATTTGTACCCAATGTCTCATTCTGTCCGGTAAGTTAGGATGTGATGGTAAACACCAACTAATTAATGACTCAAGACTGGATCCAAAATGCAAATTTCAATTAATCATTTTATTGAAGAGTGTCAGAAACAATAGGTGTCTTTTTAAAGTCTTAACCATGTCTAAATCTGTCTTTATAAGAAACATTAATGACATATTTCCTTTCAAGGTTTTTTAAATAATATTTTATAGAAGTAGTCAAAGTTGAACTATAAATACATTTTAAACAAATTGCAGTTTAACCAGTGTGATTTAAATGATGAACAGTGTTCCTGCTTGTGTCTGATTGGATGGCAGGTGTCAGTTCAAATCAGACATAGTTTTGGTTATACATTGATTGAAGTATATTAAATAGCAGGTTAGCACAGAGACAATATTTACTCTTCACAAGACGTTCCCAGTTAAGCTTGGGGCATACCTGAAGACCAGCAAGACTGGACAGACTACAAATAAAGATTTTTCCACCAATTGGCACCGATTTTTTAGACTCTTTGACAGTCAGGAAGGAGCATACACACAGACAACACACCGAATGACTGCTCAGAAATGATTTGAGTTCTGACGGTTGACGACAATCCTGCGATAATGGCAATTATCACATGTTCATGTACCGAAAACAAAAAATGGACAGCAACCAGCCACTTGTACTGTTTA